>NW_026972659.1:0-74281 GCF_036711695.1 Zophobas morio
GTAGATACAAGAAAACTGTTAAAATTCTTCAGAAACGTCACTTTTGAAGTGTTTTCTTGTACTTTTAAGCCAATCAGATACCCTACGGGCTCGGAAAGTGCAACGAAACCATCAAATTTTAGCTAGAAACTGTATTTTTGTCGATTTTTATTGAATTTGAACTATATTTCAACGTTTTTTGATGGTTCTGAGCCACCAAACACACTTAAAGCATGCAGAATCGACTCAGAATAGGAAAAGGAGACGTTTAGGTCAATTTTATGCATTCTGGCGTTCGTAGATACAAGAAAACTGTTAAAATTCTTCAGAAACGTCACTTTTGAAGTGTTTTCTTGTACTTTTAAGCCAATCAGATACCCTACGGGCTCGGAAAGTGCAACGAAACCATCAAATTTTAGCTAGAAACTGTATTTTTGTCGATTTTTATTGAATTTGAACTATATTTCAACGTTTTTTGATGGTTCTGAGCCACCAAACACACTTAAAGCATGCAGAATCGACTCAGAATAGGAAAAGGAGACGTTTAGGTCAATTTTATGCATTCTGGCGTTCGTAGATACAAGAAAACTGTTAAAATTCTTCAGAAACGTCACTTTTGAAGTGTTTTCTTGTACTTTTAAGCCAATCAGATACCCTACGGGCTCGGAAAGTGCAACGAAACCATCAAATTTTAGCTAGAAACTGTATTTTTGTCGATTTTTATTGAATTTGAACTATATTTCAACGTTTTTTGATGGTTCTGAGCCACCAAACACACTTAAAGCATGCAGAATCGACTCAGAATAGGAAAAGGAGACGTTTAGGTCAATTTTATGCATTCTGGCGTTCGTAGATACAAGAAAACTGTTAAAATTCTTCAGAAACGTCACTTTTGAAGTGTTTTCTTGTACTTTTAAGCCAATCAGATACCCTACGGGCTCGGAAAGTGCAACGAAACCATCAAATTTTAGCTAGAAACTGTATTTTTGTCGATTTTTATTGAATTTGAACTATATTTCAACGTTTTTTGATGGTTCTGAGCCACCAAACACACTTAAAGCATGCAGAATCGACTCAGAATAGGAAAAGGAGACGTTTAGGTCAATTTTATGCATTCTGGCGTTCGTAGATACAAGAAAACTGTTAAAATTCTTCAGAAACGTCACTTTTGAAGTGTTTTCTTGTACTTTTAAGCCAATCAGATACCCTACGGGCTCGGAAAGTGCAACGAAACCATCAAATTTTAGCTAGAAACTGTATTTTTGTCGATTTTTATTGAATTTGAACTATATTTCAACGTTTTTTGATGGTTCTGAGCCACCAAACACACTTAAAGCATGCAGAATCGACTCAGAATAGGAAAAGGAGACGTTTAGGTCAATTTTATGCATTCTGGCGTTCGTAGATACAAGAAAACTGTTAAAATTCTTCAGAAACGTCACTTTTGAAGTGTTTTCTTGTACTTTTAAGCCAATCAGATACCCTACGGGCTCGGAAAGTGCAACGAAACCATCAAATTTTAGCTAGAAACTGTATTTTTGTCGATTTTTATTGAATTTGAACTATATTTCAACGTTTTTTGATGGTTCTGAGCCACCAAACACACTTAAAGCATGCAGAATCGACTCAGAATAGGAAAAGGAGACGTTTAGGTCAATTTTATGCATTCTGGCGTTCGTAGATACAAGAAAACTGTTAAAATTCTTCAGAAACGTCACTTTTGAAGTGTTTTCTTGTACTTTTAAGCCAATCAGATACCCTACGGGCTCGGAAAGTGCAACGAAACCATCAAATTTTAGCTAGAAACTGTATTTTTGTCGATTTTTATTGAATTTGAACTATATTTCAACGTTTTTTGATGGTTCTGAGCCACCAAACACACTTAAAG
Source organism: Zophobas morio (assembly GCF_036711695.1). Lineage (NCBI taxonomy): Eukaryota > Metazoa > Arthropoda > Insecta > Coleoptera > Tenebrionidae > Zophobas > Zophobas morio. Next base: position 1,868 of record NW_026972659.1, read on the forward strand.
CATGCAGAATCGACTCAGAATAGGAAAAGGAGACGTTTAGGTCAATTTTATGCATTCTGGCGTTCGTAGATACAAGAAAACTGTTAAAATTCTTCAGAAACGTCACTTTTGAAGTGTTTTCTTGTACTTTTAAGCCAATCAGATACCCTACGGGCTCGGAAAGTGCAACGAAACCATCAAATTTTAGCTAGAAACTGTATTTTTGTCGATTTTTATTGAATTTGAACTATATTTCAACGTTTTTTGATGGTTCTGAGCCACCAAACACACTTAAAGCATGCAGAATCGACTCAGAATAGGAAAAGGAGACGTTTAGGTCAATTTTATGCATTCTGGCGTTCGTAGATACAAGAAAACTGTTAAAATTCTTCAGAAACGTCACTTTTGAAGTGTTTTCTTGTACTTTTAAGCCAATCAGATACCCTACGGGCTCGGAAAGTGCAACGAAACCATCAAATTTTAGCTAGAAACTGTATTTTTGTCGATTTTTATTGAATTTGAACTATATTTCAACGTTTTTTGATGGTTCTGAGCCACCAAACACACTTAAAGCATGCAGAATCGACTCAGAATAGGAAAAGGAGACGTTTAGGTCAATTTTATGCATTCTGGCGTTCGTAGATACAAGAAAACTGTTAAAATTCTTCAGAAACGTCACTTTTGAAGTGTTTTCTTGTACTTTTAAGCCAATCAGATACCCTACGGGCTCGGAAAGTGCAACGAAACCATCAAATTTTAGCTAGAAACTGTATTTTTGTCGATTTTTATTGAATTTGAACTATATTTCAACGTTTTTTGATGGTTCTGAGCCACCAAACACACTTAAAGCATGCAGAATCGACTCAGAATAGGAAAAGGAGACGTTTAGGTCAATTTTATGCATTCTGGCGTTCGTAGATACAAGAAAACTGTTAAAATTCTTCAGAAACGTCACTTTTGAAGTGTTTTCTTGTACTTTTAAGCCAATCAGATACCCTACGGGCTCGGAAAGTGCAACGAAACCATCAAATTTTAGCTAGAAACTGTATTTTTGTCGATTTTTATTGAATTTGAACTATATTTCAACGTTTTTTGATGGTTCTGAGCCACCAAACACACTTAAAGCATGCAGAATCGACTCAGAATAGGAAAAGGAGACGTTTAGGTCAATTTTATGCATTCTGGCGTTCGTAGATACAAGAAAACTGTTAAAATTCTTCAGAAACGTCACTTTTGAAGTGTTTTCTTGTACTTTTAAGCCAATCAGATACCCTACGGGCTCGGAAAGTGCAACGAAACCATCAAATTTTAGCTAGAAACTGTATTTTTGTCGATTTTTATTGAATTTGAACTATATTTCAACGTTTTTTGATGGTTCTGAGCCACCAAACACACTTAAAGCATGCAGAATCGACTCAGAATAGGAAAAGGAGACGTTTAGGTCAATTTTATGCATTCTGGCGTTCGTAGATACAAGAAAACTGTTAAAATTCTTCAGAAACGTCACTTTTGAAGTGTTTTCTTGTACTTTTAAGCCAATCAGATACCCTACGGGCTCGGAAAGTGCAACGAAACCATCAAATTTTAGCTAGAAACTGTATTTTTGTCGATTTTTATTGAATTTGAACTATATTTCAACGTTTTTTGATGGTTCTGAGCCACCAAACACACTTAAAGCATGCAGAATCGACTCAGAATAGGAAAAGGAGACGTTTAGGTCAATTTTATGCATTCTGGCGTTCGTAGATACAAGAAAACTGTTAAAATTCTTCAGAAACGTCACTTTTGAAGTGTTTTCTTGTACTTTTAAGCCAATCAGATACCCTACGGGCTCGGAAAGTGCAACGAAACCATCAAATTTTAGCTAGAAACTGTATTTTTGTCGATTTTTATTGAATTTGAACTATATTTCAACGTTTTTTGATGGTTCTGAGCCACCAAACACACTTAAAGCATGCAGAATCGACTCAGAATAGGAAAAGGAGACGTTTAGGTCAATTTTATGCATTCTGGCGTTCGTAGATACAAGAAAACTGTTAAAATTCTTCAGAAACGTCACTTTTGAAGTGTTTTCTTGTACTTTTAAGCCAATCAGATACCCTACGGGCTCGGAAAGTGCAACGAAACCATCAAATTTTAGCTAGAAACTGTATTTTTGTCGATTTTTATTGAATTTGAACTATATTTCAACGTTTTTTGATGGTTCTGAGCCACCAAACACACTTAAAGCATGCAGAATCGACTCAGAATAGGAAAAGGAGACGTTTAGGTCAATTTTATGCATTCTGGCGTTCGTAGATACAAGAAAACTGTTAAAATTCTTCAGAAACGTCACTTTTGAAGTGTTTTCTTGTACTTTTAAGCCAATCAGATACCCTACGGGCTCGGAAAGTGCAACGAAACCATCAAATTTTAGCTAGAAACTGTATTTTTGTCGATTTTTATTGAATTTGAACTATATTTCAACGTTTTTTGATGGTTCTGAGCCACCAAACACACTTAAAGCATGCAGAATCGACTCAGAATAGGAAAAGGAGACGTTTAGGTCAATTTTATGCATTCTGGCGTTCGTAGATACAAGAAAACTGTTAAAATTCTTCAGAAACGTCACTTTTGAAGTGTTTTCTTGTACTTTTAAGCCAATCAGATACCCTACGGGCTCGGAAAGTGCAACGAAACCATCAAATTTTAGCTAGAAACTGTATTTTTGTCGATTTTTATTGAATTTGAACTATATTTCAACGTTTTTTGATGGTTCTGAGCCACCAAACACACTTAAAGCATGCAGAATCGACTCAGAATAGGAAAAGGAGACGTTTAGGTCAATTTTATGCATTCTGGCGTTCGTAGATACAAGAAAACTGTTAAAATTCTTCAGAAACGTCACTTTTGAAGTGTTTTCTTGTACTTTTAAGCCAATCAGATACCCTACGGGCTCGGAAAGTGCAACGAAACCATCAAATTTTAGCTAGAAACTGTATTTTTGTCGATTTTTATTGAATTTGAACTATATTTCAACGTTTTTTGATGGTTCTGAGCCACCAAACACACTTAAAGCATGCAGAATCGACTCAGAATAGGAAAAGGAGACGTTTAGGTCAATTTTATGCATTCTGGCGTTCGTAGATACAAGAAAACTGTTAAAATTCTTCAGAAACGTCACTTTTGAAGTGTTTTCTTGTACTTTTAAGCCAATCAGATACCCTACGGGCTCGGAAAGTGCAACGAAACCATCAAATTTTAGCTAGAAACTGTATTTTTGTCGATTTTTATTGAATTTGAACTATATTTCAACGTTTTTTGATGGTTCTGAGCCACCAAACACACTTAAAGCATGCAGAATCGACTCAGAATAGGAAAAGGAGACGTTTAGGTCAATTTTATGCATTCTGGCGTTCGTAGATACAAGAAAACTGTTAAAATTCTTCAGAAACGTCACTTTTGAAGTGTTTTCTTGTACTTTTAAGCCAATCAGATACCCTACGGGCTCGGAAAGTGCAACGAAACCATCAAATTTTAGCTAGAAACTGTATTTTTGTCGATTTTTATTGAATTTGAACTATATTTCAACGTTTTTTGATGGTTCTGAGCCACCAAACACACTTAAAGCATGCAGAATCGACTCAGAATAGGAAAAGGAGACGTTTAGGTCAATTTTATGCATTCTGGCGTTCGTAGATACAAGAAAACTGTTAAAATTCTTCAGAAACGTCACTTTTGAAGTGTTTTCTTGTACTTTTAAGCCAATCAGATACCCTACGGGCTCGGAAAGTGCAACGAAACCATCAAATTTTAGCTAGAAACTGTATTTTTGTCGATTTTTATTGAATTTGAACTATATTTCAACGTTTTTTGATGGTTCTGAGCCACCAAACACACTTAAAGCATGCAGAATCGACTCAGAATAGGAAAAGGAGACGTTTAGGTCAATTTTATGCATTCTGGCGTTCGTAGATACAAGAAAACTGTTAAAATTCTTCAGAAACGTCACTTTTGAAGTGTTTTCTTGTACTTTTAAGCCAATCAGATACCCTACGGGCTCGGAAAGTGCAACGAAACCATCAAATTTTAGCTAGAAACTGTATTTTTGTCGATTTTTATTGAATTTGAACTATATTTCAACGTTTTTTGATGGTTCTGAGCCACCAAACACACTTAAAGCATGCAGAATCGACTCAGAATAGGAAAAGGAGACGTTTAGGTCAATTTTATGCATTCTGGCGTTCGTAGATACAAGAAAACTGTTAAAATTCTTCAGAAACGTCACTTTTGAAGTGTTTTCTTGTACTTTTAAGCCAATCAGATACCCTACGGGCTCGGAAAGTGCAACGAAACCATCAAATTTTAGCTAGAAACTGTATTTTTGTCGATTTTTATTGAATTTGAACTATATTTCAACGTTTTTTGATGGTTCTGAGCCACCAAACACACTTAAAGCATGCAGAATCGACTCAGAATAGGAAAAGGAGACGTTTAGGTCAATTTTATGCATTCTGGCGTTCGTAGATACAAGAAAACTGTTAAAATTCTTCAGAAACGTCACTTTTGAAGTGTTTTCTTGTACTTTTAAGCCAATCAGATACCCTACGGGCTCGGAAAGTGCAACGAAACCATCAAATTTTAGCTAGAAACTGTATTTTTGTCGATTTTTATTGAATTTGAACTATATTTCAACGTTTTTTGATGGTTCTGAGCCACCAAACACACTTAAAGCATGCAGAATCGACTCAGAATAGGAAAAGGAGACGTTTAGGTCAATTTTATGCATTCTGGCGTTCGTAGATACAAGAAAACTGTTAAAATTCTTCAGAAACGTCACTTTTGAAGTGTTTTCTTGTACTTTTAAGCCAATCAGATACCCTACGGGCTCGGAAAGTGCAACGAAACCATCAAATTTTAGCTAGAAACTGTATTTTTGTCGATTTTTATTGAATTTGAACTATATTTCAACGTTTTTTGATGGTTCTGAGCCACCAAACACACTTAAAGCATGCAGAATCGACTCAGAATAGGAAAAGGAGACGTTTAGGTCAATTTTATGCATTCTGGCGTTCGTAGATACAAGAAAACTGTTAAAATTCTTCAGAAACGTCACTTTTGAAGTGTTTTCTTGTACTTTTAAGCCAATCAGATACCCTACGGGCTCGGAAAGTGCAACGAAACCATCAAATTTTAGCTAGAAACTGTATTTTTGTCGATTTTTATTGAATTTGAACTATATTTCAACGTTTTTTGATGGTTCTGAGCCACCAAACACACTTAAAGCATGCAGAATCGACTCAGAATAGGAAAAGGAGACGTTTAGGTCAATTTTATGCATTCTGGCGTTCGTAGATACAAGAAAACTGTTAAAATTCTCCAGAAACGTCACTTTTGAAGTGTTTTCTTGTACTTTTAAGCCAATCAGATACCCTACGGGCTCGGAAAGTGCAACGAAACCATCAAATTTTAGCTAGAAACTGTATTTTTGTCGATTTTTATTGAATTTGAACTATATTTCAACGTTTTTTGATGGTTCTGAGCCACCAAACACACTTAAAGCATGCAGAATCGACTCAGAATAGGAAAAGGAGACGTTTAGGTCAATTTTATGCATTCTGGCGTTCGTAGATACAAGAAAACTGTTAAAATTCTTCAGAAACGTCACTTTTGAAGTGTTTTCTTGTACTTTTAAGCCAATCAGATACCCTACGGGCTCGGAAAGTGCAACGAAACCATCAAATTTTAGCTAGAAACTGTATTTTTGTCGATTTTTATTGAATTTGAACTATATTTCAACGTTTTTTGATGGTTCTGAGCCACCAAACACACTTAAAGCATGCAGAATCGACTCAGAATAGGAAAAGGAGACGTTTAGGTCAATTTTATGCATTCTGGCGTTCGTAGATACAAGAAAACTGTTAAAATTCTTCAGAAACGTCACTTTTGAAGTGTTTTCTTGTACTTTTAAGCCAATCAGATACCCTACGGGCTCGGAAAGTGCAACGAAACCATCAAATTTTAGCTAGAAACTGTATTTTTGTCGATTTTTATTGAATTTGAACTATATTTCAACGTTTTTTGATGGTTCTGAGCCACCAAACACACTTAAAGCATGCAGAATCGACTCAGAATAGGAAAAGGAGACGTTTAGGTCAATTTTATGCATTCTGGCGTTCGTAGATACAAGAAAACTGTTAAAATTCTTCAGAAACGTCACTTTTGAAGTGTTTTCTTGTACTTTTAAGCCAATCAGATACCCTACGGGCTCGGAAAGTGCAACGAAACCATCAAATTTTAGCTAGAAACTGTATTTTTGTCGATTTTTATTGAATTTGAACTATATTTCAACGTTTTTTGATGGTTCTGAGCCACCAAACACACTTAAAGCATGCAGAATCGACTCAGAATAGGAAAAGGAGACGTTTAGGTCAATTTTATGCATTCTGGCGTTCGTAGATACAAGAAAACTGTTAAAATTCTTCAGAAACGTCACTTTTGAAGTGTTTTCTTGTACTTTTAAGCCAATCAGATACCCTACGGGCTCGGAAAGTGCAACGAAACCATCAAATTTTAGCTAGAAACTGTATTTTTGTCGATTTTTATTGAATTTGAACTATATTTCAACGTTTTTTGATGGTTCTGAGCCACCAAACACACTTAAAGCATGCAGAATCGACTCAGAATAGGAAAAGGAGACGTTTAGGTCAATTTTATGCATTCTGGCGTTCGTAGATACAAGAAAACTGTTAAAATTCTCCAGAAACGTCACTTTTGAAGTGTTTTCTTGTACTTTTAAGCCAATCAGATACCCTACGGGCTCGGAAAGTGCAACGAAACCATCAAATTTTAGCTAGAAACTGTATTTTTGTCGATTTTTATTGAATTTGAACTATATTTCAACGTTTTTTGATGGTTCTGAGCCACCAAACACACTTAAAGCATGCAGAATCGACTCAGAATAGGAAAAGGAGACGTTTAGGTCAATTTTATGCATTCTGGCGTTCGTAGATACAAGAAAACTGTTAAAATTCTTCAGAAACGTCACTTTTGAAGTGTTTTCTTGTACTTTTAAGCCAATCAGATACCCTACGGGCTCGGAAAGTGCAACGAAACCATCAAATTTTAGCTAGAAACTGTATTTTTGTCGATTTTTATTGAATTTGAACTATATTTCAACGTTTTTTGATGGTTCTGAGCCACCAAACACACTTAAAGCATGCAGAATCGACTCAGAATAGGAAAAGGAGACGTTTAGGTCAATTTTATGCATTCTGGCGTTCGTAGATACAAGAAAACTGTTAAAATTCTTCAGAAACGCACTTTTGAAGTGTTTTCTTGTACTTTTAAGCCAATCAGATACCCTACGGGCTCGGAAAGTGCAACGAAACCATCAAATTTTAGCTAGAAACTGTATTTTTGTCGATTTTTATTGAATTTGAACTATATTTCAACGTTTTTTGATGGTTCTGAGCCACCAAACACACTTAAAGCATGCAGAATCGACTCAGAATAGGAAAAGGAGACGTTTAGGTCAATTTTATGCATTCTGGCGTTCGTAGATACAAGAAAACTGTTAAAATTCTTCAGAAACGTCACTTTTGAAGTGTTTTCTTGTACTTTTAAGCCAATCAGATACCCTACGGGCTCGGAAAGTGCAACGAAACCATCAAATTTTAGCTAGAAACTGTATTTTTGTCGATTTTTATTGAATTTGAACTATATTTCAACGTTTTTTGATGGTTCTGAGCCACCAAACACACTTAAAGCATGCAGAATCGACTCAGAATAGGAAAAGGAGACGTTTAGGTCAATTTTATGCATTCTGGCGTTCGTAGATACAAGAAAAACTGTTAAAATTCTTCAGAAACGTCACTTTTGAAGTGTTTTCTTGTACTTTTAAGCCAATCAGATACCCCACGGGCTCGGAAAGTGCAACGAAACCATCAAATTTTAGCTAGAAACTGTATTTTTGTCGATTTTTATTGAATTTGAACTATATTTCAACGTTTTTTGATGGTTCTGAGCCACCAAACACACTTAAAGCATGCAGAATCGACTCAGAATAGGAAAAGGAGACGTTTAGGTCAATTTTATGCATTCTGGCGTTCGTAGATACAAGAAAACTGTTAAAATTCTTCAGAAACGTCACTTTTGAAGTGTTTTCTTGTACTTTTAAGCCAATCAGATACCCTACGGGCTCGGAAAGTGCACCGAAACCATCAAATTTTAGCTAGAAACTGTATTTTTGTCGATTTTTATTGAATTTGAACTATATTTCAACGTTTTTTGATGGTTCCGAGCCACCAAACACACTTAAAGCATGCAGAATCGACTCAGAATAGGAAAAGGAGACGTTTAGGTCAATTTTATGCATTCTGGCGTTCGTAGATACAAGAAAACTGTTAAAATTCTTCAGAAACGTCACTTTTGAAGTGTTTTCTTGTACTTTTAAGCCAATCAGATACCCTACGGGCTCGGAAAGTGCAACGAAACCATCAAATTTTAGCTAGAAACTGTATTTTTGTCGATTTTTATTGAATTTGAACTATATTTCAACGTTTTTTGATGGTTCTGAGCCACCAAACACACTTAAAGCATGCAGAATCGACTCAGAATAGGAAAAGGAGACGTTTAGGTCAATTTTATGCATTCTGGCGTTCGTAGATACAAGAAAACTGTTAAAATTCTTCAGAAACGTCACTTTTGAAGTGTTTTCTTGTACTTTTAAGCCAATCAGATACCCTACGGGCTCGGAAAGTGCAACGAAACCATCAAATTTTAGCTAGAAACTGTATTTTTGTCGATTTTTATTGAATTTGAACTATATTTCAACGTTTTTTGATGGTTCTGAGCCACCAAACACACTTAAAGCATGCAGAATCGACTCAGAATAGGAAAAGGAGACGTTTAGGTCAATTTTATGCATTCTGGCGTTCGTAGATACAAGAAAACTGTTAAAATTCTTCAGAAACGTCACTTTTGAAGTGTTTTCTTGTACTTTTAAGCCAATCAGAAACCCTACGGGCTCGGAAAGTGCAACGAAACCATCAAATTTTAGCTAGAAACTGTATTTTTGTCGATTTTTATTGAATTTGAACTATATTTCAACGTTTTTTGATGGTTCTGAGCCACCAAACACACTTAAAGCATGCAGAATCGACTCAGAATAGGAAAAGGAGACGTTTAGGTCAATTTTATGCATTCTGGCGTTCGTAGATACAAGAAAACTGTTAAAATTCTTCAGAAACGTCACTTTTGAAGTGTTTTCTTGTACTTTTAAGCCAATCAGATACCCTACGGGCTCGGAAAGTGCAACGAAACCATGAAATTTTAGCTAGAAACTGTACTTTTGTCGATTTTTATTGAATTTGAACTATATTTCAACGTTTTTTGATGGTTCTGAGCCACCAAACACACTTAAAGCATGCAGAATCGACTCAGAATAGGAAAAGGAGACGTTTAGGTCAATTTTATGCATTCTGGCGTTCGTAGATACAAGAAAACTGTTAAAATTCTTCAGAAACGTCACTTTTGAAGTGTTTTCTTGTACTTTTAAGCCAATCAGATACCCTACGGGCTCGGAAAGTGCAACGAAACCATCAAATTTTAGCTAGAAACTGTATTTTTGTCGATTTTTATTGAATTTGAACTATATTTCAACGTTTTTTGATGGTTCTGAGCCACCAAACACACTTAAAGCATGCAGAATCGACTCAGAATAGGAAAAGGAGACGTTTAGGTCAATTTTATGCATTCTGGCGTTCGTAGATACAAGAAAACTGTTAAAATTCTTCAGAAACGTCACTTTTGAAGTGTTTTCTTGTACTTTTAAGCCAATCAGATACCCTACGGGCTCGGAAAGTGCAACGAAACCATAAAATTTTAGCTAGAAACTGTATTTTTGTCGATTTTTATTGAATTTGAACTATATTTCAACGTTTTTTGATGGTTCTGAGCCACCAAACACACTTAAAGCATGCAGAATCGACTCAGAATAGGAAAAGGAGACGTTTAGGTCAATTTTATGCATTCTGGCGTTCGTAGATACAAGAAAACTGTTAAAATTCTTCAGAAACGTCAGTTTTGAAGTGTTTTCTTGTACTTTTAAGCCAATCAGATACCCTACGGGCTCGGAAAGTGCAACGAAACCATCAAATTTTAGCTAGAAACTGTATTTTTGTCGATTTTTATTGAATTTGAACTATATTTCAACGTTTTTTGATGGTTCTGAGCCACCAAACACACTTAAAGCATGCAGAATCGACTCAGAATAGGAAAAGGAGAGGTTTAGGTCAATTTTATGCTTTCTGGCGTTCGTAGATACAAGAAAACTGTTTAAATTCTTCAGAAACGTCACTTTTGAAGTGTTTTCTTGTACTTTTAAGCCAATCAGATACCCTACGGGCTCGGAAAGTGCAACGAAACCATCAAATTTTAGCTAGAAACTGTATTTTTGTCGATTTTTATTGAATTTGAACTATATTTCAACGTTTTTTGATGGTTCTGAGCGACCAAACACACTTAAAGCATGCAGAATCGACTCAGAATAGGAAAAGGAGACGTTTAGGTCAATTTTATGCATTCTGGCGTTCGTAGATACAAGAAAACTGTTAAAATTCTTCAGAAACGTCACTTTTGAAGTGTTTTCTTGTACTTTTAAGCCAATCAGATACCCTACGGGCTCGGAAAGTGCAACGAAACCATCAAATTTTAGCTAGAAACTGTATTTTTGTCGATTTTTATTGAATTTGAACTATATTTCAACGTTTTTTGATGGTTCTGAGCCACCAAACACACTTAAAGCATGCAGAATCGACTCAGAATAGGAAAAGGAGACGTTTAGGTCAATTTTATGCATTCTGGCGTTCGTAGATACAAGAAAACTGTTAAAATTCTTCAGAAACGTCACTTTTGAAGTGTTTTCTTGTACTTTTAAGCCAATCAGATACCCTACGGGCTCGGAAAGTGCAACGAAACCATCAAATTTTAGCTAGAAACTGTATTTTTGTCGATTTTTATTGAATTTGAACTATATTTCAACGTTTTTTGATGGTTCTGAGCCACCAAACACACTTAAAGCATGCAGAATCGACTCGGAATAGGAAAAGGAGACGTTTAGGTCAATTTTATGCATTCTGGCGTTCGTAGATACAAGAAAACTGTTAAAATTCTTCAGAAACGTCACTTTTGAAGTGTTTTCTTGTACTTTTAGCCAATCAGATACCCTACGGGCTCGGAAAGTGCAACGAAACCATCAAATTTTAGCTAGAAACTGTATTTTTGTCGATTTTTATTGAATTTGAACTATATTTCAAGGTTTTTTGATGGTTCTGAGCCACCAAACACACTTAAAGCATGCAGAATCGACTCAGAATAGGAAAAGGAGACGTTTAGGTCAATTTTATGCATTCTGGCGTTCGTTGATACAAGAAAACTGTTAAAATTCTTCAGAAACGTCACTTTTGAAGTGTTTTCTTGTACTTTTAAGCCAATCAGATACCCTACGGGCTCGGAAAGTGCAACGAAACCATCAAATTTTAGCTAGAAACTGTATTTTTGTCGATTTTTATTGAATTTGAACTATATTTCAAGGTTTTTTGATGGTTCTGAGCCACCAAACACACTTAAAGCATGCAGAATCGACTCAGAATAGGAAAAGGAGACGTTTAGGTCAATTTTATGCATTCTGGCGTTCGTAGATACAAGAAAACTGTTAAAATTCTTCAGAAACGTCACTTTTGAAGTGTTTTCTTGTACTTTTAAGCCAATCAGATACCCTACGGGCTCGGAAAGTGCAACGAAACCATCAAATTTTAGCTAGAAACTGTATTTTTGTCGATTTTTATTGAATTTGAACTATATTTCAACGTTTTTTGATGGTTCTGAGCCACCAAACACACTTAAAGCATGCAGAATCGACTCAGAATAGGAAAAGGAGACGTTTAGGTCAATTTTATGCATTCTGGCGTTCGTAGATACAAGAAAACTGTTAAAATTCTTCAGAAACGTCACTTTTGAAGTGTTTTCTTGTACTTTTAAGCCAATCAGATACCCTACGGGCTCGGAAAGTGCAACGAAACCATCAAATTTTAGCTAGAAACTGTATTTTTGTCGATTTTTATTGAATTTGAACTATATTTCAACGTTTTTTGATGGTTCTGAGCCACCAAACACACTTAAAGCATGCAGAATCGACTCAGAAAAGGAAAAGGAGACGTTTAGGTCAATTTTATGCATTCTGGCGTTCGTAGATACAAGAAAACTGTTAAAATTCTTCAGAAACGTCACTTTTGAAGGTGTTTTCTTGTACTTTTAAGCCAATCAGATACCCAGCGGGCTCGGAAAGTGCAACGAAACCATCAAATTTTAGCTAGAAACTGTATTTTTGTCGATTTTTATTGAATTTGAACTATATTTCAACGTTTTTTGATGGTTCTGAGCCACCAAACACACTTAAAGCATGCAGAATCGACTCAGAATAGGAAAAGGAGATGTTTAGGTCAATTTTATGCATTCTGGCGTTCGTAGATACAAGAAAACTGTTAAAATTCTTCAGAAACGTCACTTTTGAAGTGTTTTCTTGTACTGTTAAGCCAATCAGATACCCTACGGGCTCGGAAAGTGCAACGAAACCATCAAATTTTAGCTAGAAACTGTATTTTTGTCGATTTTTATTGAATTTGAACTATATTTCAACGTTTTTGATGGTTCTGAGCCACCAAACACACTTAAAGCATGCAGAATCGACTCAGAATAGGAAAAGGAGACGTTTAGGTCAATTTTATGCATTCTGGCGTTCGTCGATACAAGAAAACTGTTAAAATTCTTCAGAAACGTCACTTTTGAAGTGTTTTCTTGTACTTTTAAGCCAATCAGATACCCTACGGGCTCGGAAAGTGCAACGAAACCATCAAATTTTAGCTAGAAACTGTATTTTTGTCGATTTTTATTGAATTTGAACTATATTTCAACGTTTTTTGATGGTTCTGAGCCACCAAACACACTTAAAGCATGCAGAATCGACTCAGAATAGGAAAAGGAGACGTTTAGGTCAATTTTATGCATTCTGGCGTTCGTAGATACAAGAAAACTGTTAAAATTCTTCAGAAACGTCACTTTTGAAGTGTTTTCTTGTACTTTTAAGCCAATCAGAAACCCTACGGGCTCGGAAAGTGCAACGAAACCATCAAATTTTAGCTAGAAACTGTATTTTTGTCGATTTTTATTGAATTTGAACTATATTTCAACGTTTTTTGATGGTTCTGAGCCACCAAACACACTTAAAGCATGCAGAATCGACTCAGAATAGGAAAAGGAGACGTTTAGGTCAATTTTATGCATTCTGGCGTTCGTAGATACAAGAAAACTGTTAAAATTCTTCAGAAACGTCACTTTTGAAGTGTTTTCTTGGACTTTTAAGCCAATCAGATACCCTACGGGCTCGGAAAGTGCAACGAAACCATCAAATTTTAGCTAGAAACTGTATTTTTGTCGATTTTTATTGAAATTGAACTATATTTCAACGTTTTTTGATGGTTCTGAGCCACCAAACACACTTAAAGCATGCAGAATCGACTCAGAATAGGAAAAGGAGACGTTTAGGTCAATTTTATGCATTCTGGCGTTCGTAGATACAAGAAAACTGTTAAAATTCTTCAGAAACGTCACTTTTGAAGTGTTTTCTTGTACTTTTAAGCCAATCAGATACCCTACGGGCTCGGAAAGTGCAACGAAACCATCAAATTTTAGCTAGAAACTGTATTTTTGTCGATTTTTATTGAATTTGAACTATATTTCAACGTTTTTTGATGGTTCTGAGCCACCAAACACACTTAAAGCATGCAGAATCGACTCAGAATAGGAAAAGGAGACGTTTAGGTCAATTTTATGCATTCTGGCGTTCGTAGATACAAGAAAACTGTTAAAATTCTTCAGAAACGTCACTTTTGAAGTGTTTTCTTGTACTTTTAAGCCAATCAGATACCCTACGGGCTCGGAAAGTGCAACGAAACCATCAAATTTTAGCTAGAAACTGTATTTTTGTCGATTTTTATTGAATTTGAACTATATTTCAACGTTTTTTGATGGTTCTGAGCCACCAAACACACTTAAAGCATGCAGAATCGACTCAGAATAGGAAAAGGAGACGTTTAGGTCAATTTTATGCATTCTGGCGTTCGTAGATACAAGAAAACTGTTAAAATTCTTCAGAAACGTCACTTTTGAAGTGTTTTCTTGTACTTTTAAGCCAATCAGATACCCTACGGGCTCGGAAAGTGCAACGAAACCATCAAATTTTAGCTAGAAACTGTATTTTTGTCGATTTTTATTGAATTTGAACTATATTTCAACGTTTTTTGATGGTTCTGAGCCACCAAACACACTTAAAGCATGCAGAATCGATTCAGAATAGGAAAAGGAGACGTTTAGGTCAATTTTATGCATTCTGGCGTTCGTAGATACAAGAAAACTGTTAAAATTCTTCAGAAACGTCACTTTTGAAGTGTTTTCTTGTACTTTTAAGCCAATCAGATACCCTACGGGCTCGGAAAGTGCAACGAAACCATCAAATTTTAGCTAGAAACTGTATTTTTGTCGATTTTTATTGAATTTGAACTATATTTCAACGTTTTTTGATGGTTCTGAGCCACCAAACACACTTAAAGCATGCAGAATCGACTCAGAATAGGAAAAGGAGACGTTTAGGTCAATTTTATGCATTCTGGCGTTCGTAGATACAAGAAAACTGTTAAAATTCTTCAGAAACGTCACTTTTGAAATGTTTTCTTGTACTTTTAAGCCAATCAGATACCCTACGGGCGCGGAAAGTGCAACGAAACCATCAAATTTTAGCTAGAAACTGTATTTTTGCCGATTTTTATTGAATTTGAACTATATTTCAACGTTTTTTGATGGTTCTGAGCCACCAAACACACTTAAAGCATGCAGAATCGACTCAGAATAGGAAAAGGAGACGTTTAGGTCAATTTTATGCATTCTGGCGTTCGTAGATACAAGAAAAAATCGACTCAGAATAGGAAAAGGAGACGTTTAGGTCAATTTTATGCATTCTGGCGTTCGTAGATACAAGAAAACTGTTAAAATTCTTCAGAAACGTCACTTTTGAAGTGTTTTCTTGTACTTTTAAGCCAATCAGATACCCTACGGGCTCGGAAAGTGCAACGAAATCATCAAATTTTAGCTAGAAACTGTATTTTTGTCGATTTTTATTGAATTTGAACTATATTTCAACGTTTTTTGATGGTTCTGAGCCACCAAACACACTTAAAGCATGCAGAATCGACTCAGAATAGGAAAAGGAGACGTTTAGGTCAATTTTATGCATTCTGGCGTTCGTAGATACAAGAAAACTGTTAAAATTCTTCAGAAACGTCACTTTTGAAGTATTTTCTTGTACTTTTAAGCCAATCAGATATCCTACGGGCTCGGAAGGTGCAACGAAACCATCAAATTTTAGCTAGAAACTGTATTTTTGTCGATTTTTATTGAATTTGAACTATATTTCAACGTTTTTTGATGGTTGTGAGCCACCAAACACACTTAAAGCATGCAGAATCGACTCAGAATAGGAAAAGGAGACGTTTAGGTCAAATTTATGCATTCTGGCGTTCGTAGATACAAGAAAACTGTTAAAATTCTTCAGAAACGTCACTTTTGAAGTGTTTTCTTGTACTTTTAAGCCAATCAGATACCCTACGGGCTCGGAAAGTGCAACGAAACCATCAAATTTTAGCTAGAAACTGTATTTTTGTCGATTTTTATTGAATTTGAACTATATTTCAACGTTTTTTGATGGTTCTGAGCCACCAAACACACTTAAAGCATGCAGAATCGACTCAGAATAGGAAAAGGAGACGTTTAGGTCAATTTTATGCATTCTGGCATTCGTAGATACAAGAAAACTGTTAAAATTCTTCAGAAACGTCACTTTTGAAGTGTTTTCTTGTACTTTTAAGCCAATCAGATACCCTACGGGCTCGGAAAGTGCAACGAAACCATCAAATTTTAGCTAGAAACTGTATTTTTGTCGATTTTTATTGAATTTGAACTATATTTCAACGTTTTTTGATGGTACTGAGCCACCAAACACACTTAAAGCATGCAGAATCGACTCAGAATAGGAAAAGGAGACGTTTAGGTCAATTTTATGCATTCTGGCGTTCGTAGATACAAGAAAACTGTTAAAATTCTTCAGAAACGTCACTTTTGAAGTATTTTCTTGTACTTTTAAGCCAATCAGATACCCTACGGGCTCGGAAAGTGCAACGAAACCATCAAATTTTAGCTAGAAACTGTATTTTTGTCGACTTTTATTGAATTTGAACTATATTTCAACGTTTTTTGATGGTTCTGAGCCACCAAACACACTTAAAGCATGCAGAATCGACTCAGAATAGGAAAAGGAGACGTTTAGGTCAATTTAATGCATTCTGGCGTTCGTAGATACAAGAAAACTGTTAAAATTCTTCAGAAACGTCACTTTTGAAGTGTTTTCTTGTACTTTTAAGCTAATCAGATACCCTACGGGCTCGGAAAGTGCAACGAAACCATCAAATTTTAGCTAGAAACTGTATTTTTGTCGATTTTTATTGAATTTGAACTATATTTCAACGTTTTTTGATGGTTCTGAGCCACCAAACACACTTAAAGCATGCAGAATCGACTCAGAATAGGAAAAGGAGACGTTTAGGTCAATTTTATGCATTCTGGCGTTCGTAGATACAAGAAAACTGTTAAAATTCTTCAGAAACGTCACTTTTGAAGTGTTTTCTTGTACTTTTAAGCCAATCAGATACCCTACGGGCTCGGAAAGTGCAACGAAACCATCAAATTTTAGCTAGAAACTGTATTTTTGTCGATTTTTTTTGAATTTGAACTATATTTCAACGTTTTTTGATGGTTCTGAGCCACCAAACACACTTAAAGCATGCAGAATCGACTCAGAATAGGAAAAGGAGACGTTTAGGTCAATTTTATGCATTCTGGCGTTCGTAGATACAAGAAAACTGTTAAAATTCTTCAGAAACGTCACTTTTGAAGTGTTTTCTTGTACTTTTAAGCCAATCAGATACCCTACGGGCTCGGAAAGTGCAACGAAACCATCAAATTTTAGCTAGAAACTGTATTTTTGTCGATTTTTATTGAATTTGAACTATATTTCAACGTTTTTTGATGGTTCCGAGCCACCAAACACACTTAAAGCATGCAGAATCGACTCAGAATAGGAAAAGGAGACGTTTAGGTCAATTTTATGCATTCTGGCGTTCGTAGATACAAGAAAACTGTTAAAATTCTTCAGAAACGTCACTTTTGAAGTGTTTTCTTGTACTTTTAAGCCAATCAGATACCCTACGGGCTCGGAAAGTGCAACGAAACCATCAAATTTTAGCTAGAAACTGTATTTTTGTCGATTTTTATTGAATTTGAACTATATTTCAACGTTTTTTGATGGTTCTGAGCCACCAAACACACTTAAAGCATGCAGAATCGACTCAGAATAGGAAAAGGAGACGTTTAGGTCAATTTTATGCATTCTGGCGTTCGTAGATACAAGAAAACTGTTAAAATTCTTCAGAAACGTCACTTTTGAAATGTTTTCTTGTACTTTTAAGCCAATCAGATACCCAACGGGCTCGGAAAGTGCAACGAAACCATCAAATTTTAGCTAGAAACTGTATTTTTGCCGATTTTTATTGAATTTGAACTATATTTCAACGTTTTTTGATGGTTCTGAGCCACCAAACACACTTAAAGCATGCAGAATCGACTCAGAATAGGAAAAGGAGACGTTTAGGTCAATTTTATGCATTCTGGCGTTCGTAGATACAAGAAAACTGTTAAAATTCTTCAGAAACGTCACTTTTGAAGTGTTTTCTTGTACTTTTAAGCCAATCAGATACCCTACGGGCTCGGAAAGTGCAACGAAACCATCAAATTTTAGCTAGAAACTGTATTTTTGTCGATTTTTATTGAATTTGAACTATATTTCAACGTTTTTTGATGGTTCTGAGCCACCAAACACACTTAAAGCATGCAGAATCGACTCAGAATAGGAAAAGGAGACGTTTAGGTCAATTTTATGCATTCTGGCGTTCGTAGATACAAGAAAACTGTTAAAATTCTTCAGAAACGTCACTTTTGAAGTGTTTTCTTGTACTTTTAAGCCAATCAGAAACCCTACGGGCTCGGAAAGTGCAACGAAACCATCAAATTTTAGCTAGAAACTGTATTTTTGTCGATTTTTATTGAATTTGAACTATATTTCAACGTTTTTTGATGGTACTGAGCCACCAAACACACTTAAAGCATGCAGAATCGACTCAGAATAGGAAAAGGAGACGTTTAGGTCAATTTTATGCATTCTGGCGTTCGTAGATACAAGAAAACTGTTAAAATTCTTCAGAAACGTCACTTTTGAAGTATTTTCTTGTACTTTCAAGCCAATCAGATACCCTACGGGCTCGGAAAGTGCAACGAAACCATCAAATTTTAGCTAGAAACTGTATTTTTGTCGACTTTTATTGAATTTGAACTATATTTCAACGTTTTTTGATGGTTCTGAGCCACCAAACACACTTAAAGCATGCAGAATCGACTCAGAATAGGAAAAGGAGACGTTTAGGTCAATTTAATGCATTCTGGCGTTCGTAGATACAAGAAAACTGTTAAAATTCTTCAGAAACGTCACTTTTGAAGTGTTTTCTTGTACTTTTAAGCTAATCAGATACCCTACGGGCTCGGAAAGTGCAACGAAACCATCAAATTTTAGCTAGAAACTGTATTTTTGTCGATTTTTATTGAATTTGAACTATATTTCAACGTTTTTTGATGGTTCTGAGCCACCAAACACACTTAAAGCATGCAGAATCGACTCAGAATAGGAAAAGGAGACGTTTAGGTCAATTTTATGCATTCTGGCGTTCGTAGATACAAGAAAACTGTTAAAATTCTTCAGAAACGTCACTTTTGAAGTGTTTTCTTGTACTTTTAAGCCAATCAGATACCCTACGGGCTCGGAAAGTGCAACGAAACCATCAAATTTTAGCTAGAAACTGTATTTTTGTCGATTTTTATTGAATTTGAACTATATTTCAACGTTTTTTGATGGTTCTGAGCCACCAAACACACTTAAAGCATGCAGAATCGACTCAGAATAGGAAAAGGAGACGTTTAGGTCAATTTTATGCATTCTGGCGTTCGTAGATACAAGAAAACTGTTAAAATTCTTCAGAAACGTCACTTTTGAAGTGTTTTCTTGTACTTTTAAGCCAATCAGATATCCTACGGGCTCGGAAAGTGCAACGAAACCATCAAATTTTAGCTAGAAACTGTATTTTTGTCGATTTTTATTGAATTTGAACTATATTTCAACGTTTTTTGATGGTTCTGAGCCACCAAACACACTTAAAGCATGCAGAATCGACTCAGAATAGGAAAAGGAGACGTTTAGGTCAATTTTATGCATTCTGGCGTTCGTAGATACAAGAAAACTGTTAAAATTCTTCAGAAACGTCACTTTTGAAGTGTTTTCTTGTACTTTTAAGCCAATCAGATACCCTACGGGCTCGGAAAGTGCAACGAAACCATCAAATTTTAGCTAGAAACTGTATTTTTGTCGATTTTTATTGAATTTGAACTATATTTCAACGTTTTTTGATGGTTCTGAGCCACCAAACACACTTAAAGCATGCAGAATCGACTCAGAATAGGAAAAGGAGACGTTTAGGTCAATTTTATGCATTCTGGCGTTCGTAGATACAAGAAAACTGTTAAAATTCTTCAGAAACGTCACTTTTGAAATGTTTTCTTGTACTTTTAAGCCAATCAGATACCCAACGGGCTCGGAAAGTGCAACGAAACCATCAAATTTTAGCTAGAAACTGTATTTTTGCCGATTTTTATTGAATTTGAACTATATTTCAACGTTTTTTGATGGTTCTGAGCCACCAAACACACTTAAAGCATGCAGAATCGACTCAGAATAGGAAAAGGAGACGTTTAGGTCAATTTTATGCATTCTGGCGTTCGTAGATACAAGAAAACTGTTAAAATTCTTCAGAAACGTCACTTTTGAAGTGTTTTCTTGTACTTTTAAGCCAATCAGATACCCTACGGGCTCGGAAAGTGCAACGAAACCATCAAATTTTAGCTAGAAACTGTATTTTTGTCGATTTTTATTGAATTTGAACTATATTTCAACGTTTTTTGATGGTTCTGAGCCACCAAACACACTTAAAGCATGCAGAATCGACTCAGAATAGGAAAAGGAGACGTTTAGGTCAATTTTATGCATTCTGGCGTTCGTAGATACAAGAAAACTGTTAAAATTCTTCAGAAACGTCACTTTTGAAGTGTTTTCTTGTACTTTTAAGCCAATCAGATACCCTACGGGCTCGGAAAGTGCAACGAAACCATCAAATTTTAGCTAGAAACTGTATTTTTGTCGATTTTTATTGAATTTGAACTATATTTCAACGTTTTTTGATGGTTCTGAGCCACCAAACACACTTAAAGCATGCAGAATCGACTCAGAATAGGAAAAGGAGACGTTTAGGTCAATTTTATGCATTCTGGCGTTCGTAGATACAAGAAAACTGTTAAAATTCTTCAGAAACGTCACTTTTGAAGTGTTTTCTTGTACTTTTAAGCCAATCAGATACCCTACGGGCTCGGAAAGTGCAACGAAACCATCAAATTTTAGCTAGAAACTGTATTTTTGTCGATTTTTATTGAATTTGAACTATATTTCAACGTTTTTTGATGGTTCTGAGCCACCAAACACACTTAAAGCATGCAGAATCGACTCAGAATAGGAAAAGGAGACGTTTAGGTCAATTTTATGCATTCTGGCGTTCGTAGATACAAGAAAACTGTTAAAATTCTTCAGAAACGTCACTTTTGAAGTGTTTTCTTGTACTTTTAAGCCAATCAGATACCCTACGGGCTCGGAAAGTGCAACGAAACCATCAAATTTTAGCTAGAAACTGTATTTTTGTCGATTTTTATTGAATTTGAACTATATTTCAAGGTTTTTTGATGGTTCTGAGCCACCAAACACACTTAAAGCATGCAGAATCGACTCAGAATAGGAAAAGGAGACGTTTAGGTCAATTTTATGCATTCTGGCGTTCGTAGATACAAGAAAACTGTTAAAATTCTTCAGAAACGTCACTTTTGAAGTGTTTTCTTGTACTTTTAAGCCAATCAGATACCCTACGGGCTCGGAAAGTGCAACGAAACCATCAAATTTTAGCTAGAAACTGTATTTTTGTCGATTTTTATTGAATTTGAACTATATTTCAACGTTTTTTGATGGTTCTGAGCCACCAAACACACTTAAAGCATGCAGAATCGACTCAGAATAGGAAAAGGAGACGTTTAGGTCAATTTTATGCATTCTGGCGTTCGTAGATACAAGAAAACTGTTACAATTCTTCAGAAACGTCACTTTTGAAGTGTTTTCTTGTACTTTTAAGCCAATCAGATACCCTACGGGCTCGGAAAGTGCAACGAAACCATCAAATTTTAGCTAGAAACTGTATTTTTGTCGACTTTTATTGAATTTGAACTATATTTCAACGTTTTTTGATGGTTCTGAGCCACCAAACACACTTAAAGCATGCAGAATCGACTCAGAATAGGAAAAGGAGACGTTTAGGTCAATTTTATGCATTCTGGCGTTCGTAGATACAAGAAAACTGTTAAAATTCTTCAGAAACCTCACTTTTGAAGTGTTTTCTTGTACTTTTAAGCTAATCAGATCCCCAACGGGCTCGGAAAGTGCAACGAAACCATCAAATTTTAGCTAGAAACTGTATTTTTGTCGATTTTTATTGAATTTGAACTATATTTCAACGTTTTTTGATGGTTCTGAGCCACCAAACACACTTAAAGCATGCAGAATCGACTCAGAATAGGAAAAGGAGACGTTTAGGTCAATTTTATGCATTCTGGCGTTCGTAGATACAAGAAAACTGTTAAAATTCTTCAGAAACGTCACTTTTGAAGTGTTTTCTTGTACTTTTAAGCCAATCAGATACCCTACGGGCTCGGAAAGTGCAACGAAACCATCAAATTCTAGCTAGAAACTGTATTTATGTCGATTTTAATTGAATTTGAACTATATTTCAACGTTTTTTGATGGTTCTGAGCCACCAAACACACTTAAAGCATGCAGAATCGACTCAGAATAGGAAAAGGAGACGTTTAGGTCAATTTTATGCATTCTGGCGTTCGTAGATACAAGAAAACTGTTAAAATTCTTCAGAAACGTCACTTTTGAAGTGTTTTCTTGTACTTTTAAGCCAATCAGATACCCTACGGGCTCGGAAAGTGCAACGAAACCATCAAATTTTAGCTAGAAACTGTATTTTTGTTGATTTTTATTGAATTTGAACTATATTTCAACGTTTTTTGATGGTTCTGAGCCACCAAACACACTTAAAGCATGCAGAATCGACTCAGAATAGGAAAAGGAGACGTTTAGGTCAATTTTATGCATTCTGGCGTTCGTAGATACAAGAAAACTGTTAAAATTCTTCAGAAACGTCACTTTTGAAGTGTTTTCTTGTACTTTTAAGCCAATCAGATACCCTACGGGCTCGGAAAGTGCAACGAAACCACCAAATTTTAGCTAGAAACTGTATTTTTGTCGATTTTTATTGAATTTGAACTATATTTCAACGTTTTTTGATGGTTCTGAGCCACCAAACACACTTAAAGCATGCAGAATCGACTCAGAATAGGAAAAGGAGACGTTTAGGTCAATTTTATGCATTCTGGCGTTCGTAGATACAAGAAAACTGTTAAAATTCTTCAGAAACGTCACTTTTGAAGTGTTTTCTTGTACTTTTAAGCCAATCAGATACCCTACGGGCTCGGAAAGTGCAACGAAACCATCAAATTTTAGCTAGAAACTGTATTTTTGTCGATTTTTATTGAATTTGAACTATATTTCAACGTTTTTTGATGGTTCTGAGCCACCAAACACACTAAAAGCATGCAGAATCGACTCAGAATAGGAAAAGGAGACGTTTAGGTCAATTTTATGCATTCTGGCGTTCGTAGATACAAGAAAACTGTTAAAATTCTTCAGAAACGTCACTTTTGAAGTGTTTTCTTGTACTTTTAAGCCAATCAGATACCCTACGGGCTCGGAAAGTGCAACGAAACCATCAAATTTTAGCTAGAAACTGTATTTTTGTCGATTTTTATTGAATTTGAACTATATTTCAACGTTTTTTGATGGTTCTGAGCCACCAAACACACTTAAAGCATGCAGAATCGACTCAGAATAGGAAAAGGAGACGTTTAGGTCAATTTTATGCATTCTGGCGTTCGTAGATACAAGAAAACTGTTAAAATTCTTCAGAAACGTCACTTTTGAAGTGTTTTCTTGTACTTTTAAGTCAATCAGATACCCTACGGGCTCGGAAAGTGCAACGAAACCATCAAATTTTAGCTAGAAACTGTATTTTTGTCGATTTTTATTGAATTTGAACTATATTTCAACGTTTTTTGATGGTTCTGAGCCACCAAACACACTTAAAGCATGCAGAGTCGACTCAGAATAGGAAAAGGAGACGTTTAGGTCAATTTTATGCATTCTGGCGTTCGTAGATACAAGAAAACTGTTAAAATTCTTCAGAAACGTCACTTTTGAAATGTTTTCTTGTACTTTTAAGCCAATCAGATACCCTACGGGCTCGGAAAGTGCAACGAAACCATCAAATTTTAGCTAGAAACTGTATTTTTGCCGATTTTTATTGAATTTGAACTATATTTCAACGTTTTTTGATGGTTCTGAGCCACCAAACACACTTAAAGCATGCAGAATCGACTCAGAATGGGAAAAGGAGACGTTTAGGTCAATTTTATGCATTCTGGCGTTCGTAGATACAAGAAAACTGTTAAAATTCTTCAGAAACGTCACTTTTGAAGTGTTTTCTTGTACTTTTAAGCCAATCAGATACCCTACGGGCTCGGAAAGTGCAACGAAACCATCAAATTTTAGCTAGAAACTGTATTTTTGTCGATTTTTATTGAATTTGAACTATATATATAGATATAAGAAATATTTAATCAGTGACTGGTTGTGTTTCTTTTGCTCTGTAGTTTTTGCTTGTAATTACGGTTGATATTGAGCAATAATTATTGAATTGTATGTCTTCAAATAGAGTTTTTCCTTCTGATGTCAGTGGTGAAGTTGGTGTCGTCAGCGAATAATTATTTCGTGAGTTTGGAGCAATTTTGTTGTTATCTTGTGTTTTTTTGCGAATTTGTTATCGTTCTGCAAGAAATAATCTTGGAATTTATCACTCCATTTATCGAGTTGACCAGCCGCGCCCACTGTACTGTAGTGAGGCGGAGTCTTGCTGCTCTAACTTCTGCTTCGCCGTCCGCCATCGCTTAATCTTACGAAAAGGAGGAGCGTTGTCTCTTACAGACGCATTGAAGTTCACTCTAGTTGAGCGGGATTTCGTTATATTTTTCTGTTGATACAACCTTGATTATACTATTCATCGTTAGATTTGTGATTACCATGACAGATTACAATTGTTGCCATTGTTTTCGGGAAATTAAATCTCCTAGTTATGCTGTGTGCTCGGGCTGTAAATTGCATTTGCATTACAACTGCATTGGAATGTCTGAGAGAGAAGCTAGTTTAGTTCTTAGTTTGAAGACCACCAATGTGAAAATCTTATGTAATCGTTGTGATAAAGAGCTGTTGACACAGAAGCAAATCATAGACAAAATTGATACCATCAATTCCTCGCTAGATAAACGTTTGTCAGATATTGAAAAATTGATTCAGTCGTTGAACTCTATGAATGCCAATAAGGAAGAGATTATTACTGAATCCGTAGAACGCTCTCTTCGGTCCAGGAATGTTATTTTGCTTAATGTGCCAGAAAATTCAGGGTGTGATGACGCTGAGTTGGTGAATGATATTCTTGCTGTGATCGATGAGTCTGCTGTTGTACACCCTGAAGAAGTGAGTAGAATAGGGAAAGTGAACAATTCAAATAATAAACGCCCTCGTTTGATAAAACTCCGGTTCAAAACCGTCGAATTGGCTAAATTGGTGTTGAGGAAAAGCAAAGCATTAAAGGATAATGAACGATTTAATAGAATTATGGTTCGAGATGATAAAACTCCCCAGCAAATTAATTACCTCAAAAAGCTTAATGAAGAATTACACTCCCGACGAAGTAAAGGTGAGAAGGATTTAACCATCAAATATATTAACAACTTACCTCGAATTATTACATCTACACCTGAAGCGACGAATATTCGTTTAAACTAAACCGGCCCAACAGTAGTGATAGTGATTATTTAGCTATTTATTACCAGAATGTGCACAGCTTAAGATCGCGAGTAAATGATGTGTTCTCCTGGTTGTCAGATTGTGAATTTGATTTATTATGTATTACGGAAACTTGGCTCGATTTGTCAATTGATAACAGTGAGTTGATACCGGATTGTTATTCTGTGTTTCGTTCAGATAGGGACTTTCATAGTACGGGACGTCGAAGAGGAGGTGGAGTACTATTGGCTGTTAAGAATAAATTTATCGTTAAAAGTTTAAACATGTCAGCATTTAATTCTTTTACATTGATTGATATTGTAGGATGTAAATTAAGTTACCTTAAGGACAGTCTCTACATTTTTGTCGTATACATACCACCTGATGTCATTCTTGCCGACTTTATATCCTTTATTGAAAGCTTAATTAGTTATTCGCTGGAGTTTAGCAATATCCTCATTTTAGGTGATTTCAATGTGAGTGGTTTTATGAGCAATGCTACCGATTCCAAGTCGACTCTGTTACATGACATGATGGCTTCTTTAAATCTAACACAGCTTAATTCTGTATCGAATACCAAGGGACATTTTCTTGACTTAGTTTTTAGTACATTTAAGCGTTGTGTGACTACTCACGATACATGTCCCTTGGTGGTTGAAGATATACATCATCCTCCTTTGAATTTAGAACTTAGGATTGAAAAAAATGCGTCTTATGCTAATTTTCCAGTTTGTACCGATAATAATAAAATTTACAACTTTAAAAAGGCCAACTTCCCTTTATTATACAACGATCTATTAAATTCAAACTACGAGTTTTTATATCAACTTATAGATGTTAATCAAGCGTGCGAGAAATATTACAATTATTTACATTCAATTTTTGACAAGCATGTTCCGTTGCTCAAATGTAAAGGTTTTAAATTTCCAAGCTGGTATACAAAAGAGCTTAAAGAATTGATTGCCTGTAAACAGAAACTTTACAAAAAATATAAAATAGATAAGTCAAATCAATCCTATAACAATTTTGCTTTGACAAGACGAGCAGTTAAAAAACTCATAAGTAGGGATTATCAGGCTTATATAAACAAGGCTCAGGAGTCATTACTAGGCGACCCAAAATATTTTTGGACTTACATAAAAACCAAAAAAGGCCGTTCTTCTATACCGAATGAGGTACACTATGATGGTTGTTATTTTAGTAAACCCAGTGACATTGTGAATGTTTTTGCGAAACATTTTTGTTCAGCTTTTGAGACACCTGTATCTTGCAATGTACCAGATTTCACTCATTTGCAAAATAACAATTTATGTATTAATATTGATATAACAGAGAATGATGTTCTTAAGGCTATTTATAATCTTAAAAATAGTTGTGTTGCAGGTATAGACAAAATTCCTAGCTTTCTTATTAAAGATTGCTCTGCGGTATTTCTAAAACCTTTATGCTACATATTTAAATTGTGCATCAAAAATGCTATATTCCCAGACATCTGGAAGGTGGCTAAAATCACACCAGTTTTTAAAGAAGGAGATTTTACCAACGTCGAAAAATATCGTCCAATTTCAATTTTGCCCAATTTTTCGAAGGTTTTCGAAACCGTTTTATATAATCAACTATATCCTAAGTTAAAGAATGTGATATCGGAACAACAACATGGTTTCATGCCGGGTAGATCAACTTTGTCTAACCTCACTTGTATGTCACAGAGTATTGCAGCTTCTCTGGACAATAAAGGACAACTTGATGTGGTTTATACGGACCTTTCGAAGGCTTATGACAAGTTAAATCACAATATACTCCTTCATAAGTTGTCAGCAGTTGGTTTGTCAGACCATTTAACTGAATTTTTTGCTACATACTTACATGGTCGTAAAAATTTTGTTGTGGTAAATGGTTATTCTTCTGAGAGTTACGGCGCGAATTCTGGCATCCCACAAGGTTCTACACTTGGCCCATTTTTATTTTTGATTTATTTTAATGATGTGGTTGATACCGTACAAAATTCCCAGATACTCATTTATGCTGATGATGTCAAAATTTACCGTGAAATCGGTTGTGTTGAAGATTGCAATAAACTCCAACAGGATATTGACTATTTTAAAAATTGGTGTTCTGATAATTCCCTAAAGTTAAATGTAGCTAAATGTAAAGTGGTCACTTTTACACTATGTAATAATCCTTTTAGACAAAATTATTCTATTGCCGGAGATATTCTTCAGCGGCCCTCCACAGTTAGAGACCTAGGGGTACTCTATGACCATCAGTTCAGTTTTAGAGAACACATAGACAATACTGTTAAGAAAGCAAATAATATGTTAGGATTTATGGTACGTAACTGCAAAGATTTTTATAATACTCAAGCTTTGGTGGTACTTTTTAATACATTAGTAAGATCAAGACTCGAATACTGCTCGTTAGCCTGGTTTCCATATTACCAGTATCAGATTAATAATTTAGAAAAGGTGCAACGAAGGTTTTTGAAATACTTGTATGTTAAGCAGGAAAGAGTATGGCCGGAACGCAACGTCGCGCAGAAACTGTTGTTAGACAAATTTCATTTTAATTGCTTGTTCTCTAGGCGTATTATGCATGCGATAACTTTTATTTATAAACTTATAAATAATTTGGTGAAATGTGGTGAATTTCTGGCTCAGGTTAAATTCCATGTTCCGCGAATAAATAGTAGATTCGCTATAACATTATATGTCAAAACACCTCGTACAAATATAGGTCGCAAAGCGCCACTGTACGTAATTAGTTACTATCTTAACAAAATCGAAAAATTTGGTGAGTTTGATATATTTAACAGTAAACTTAGGGACATTAAAACAGCAGTTTTTCAATATTATGGTGGTAATACATTTAACATTTAACTAAGTGGATTTTCAATTATAATTATTATATTATTTTAAATTGTTCGGAACGAAATATTTTTTTTTGGTTAATTCAAGAAATTTGTAGTTTATTTTATCTGTAACAGTTGTGTATAGAATTTAGCATAGTATAGGCACAATTTTAGTTTAAGTTTAGCGTAAGTTTATTGTTAGTTTAGAGTTAAAAGTAACTGTTATTTTCAGCTATTTATGTATATGTTGCCAGTTGCATTATAGTTTAATATTTTTTTGTCCTGTAAATGGAATGTATTTTCTGTTGGGCAAATAAATCATATTATTATTATTATTATTATTAAAAAATCGACAAAAATACAGTTTCTAGCTAAAATTTGATGGTTTCGTTGCACTTTCCGAGCCCGTAGGGTATCTGATTGGCTTAAAAGTACAAGAAAACACTTCAAAAGTGACGTTTCTGAAGAATTTTAACAGTTTTCTTGTATCTACGAACGCCAGAATGCATAAAATTGACCTAAACGTCTCCTTTTCCAATTCTGAGTCGATTCTGCATGCTTTAAGTGTGTTTGGTGGCTCAGAACCATCAAAAAACGTTGAAATATAGTCCAAATTCAATAAAAATCGACAAAAATACAGTTTCTAGCTAAAATTTGATGGTTTCGTTGCACTTTCCGAGCCCGTAGGGTATCTGATTGGCTTAAAAGTACAAGAAAACACTTCAAAAGTGACGATTCTGAAGAATTTTAACAGTTTTCTTGTATCTACGAACGCCAGAATGCATAAAATTGACCTAAACGTCTCCTTTTCCTATTCTGAGTAGATTCTGCATGCTTTAAGTGTGTTTGGTGGCTCAGAACCATCAAAAAACGTTGAAATATAGTTCAAATTCAATAAAAATCGACAAAAATACAGTTTCTAGCTAAAATTTGATGGTTTCGTTGCACTTTCCGAGCCCGTAGGGTATCTGATTGGCTTAAAAGTACAAGAAAACACTTCAAAAGTGACGTTTCTGAAGAATTTTAACAGTTTTCTTGTATCTACGAACGCCAGAATGCATAAAATTGACCTAAACGTCTCCTTTTCCTATTCTAAGTCGATTCTGCATGCTTTAAGTGTGTTTGGTGGCTCAGAACCATCAAAAAACGTTGAAATATAGTTCAAATTCAATAAAAATCGACAAAAATACAGTTTCTAGCTAAAATTTGATGGTTTCGTTGCACTTTCCGAGCCCGTAGGGTATCTGATTGGCTTAAAAGTACAAGAAAACACTTCAAAAGTGACGTTTCTGAAGAATTTTAACAGTTTTCTTGTATCTACGAACGCCAGAATGCATAAAATTGACCTAAACGTCTCCTTTTCCTATTCTGAGTAGATTCTGCATGCTTTAAGTGTGTTTGGTGGCTCAGAACCATCAAAAAACGTTGAAATATAGTTCAAATTCAATAAAAATCGACAAAAATACAGTTTCTAGCTAAAATTTGATGGTTTCGTTGCACTTTCCGAGACCGTAGGGTATCTGATTGGCTTAAAAGTACAAGAAAACACTTCAAAAGTGACGTTTCTGAAGAATTTTAACAGTTTTCTTGTATCTACGAACGCCAGAATGCATAAAATTGACCTAAACGTCTCCTTTTCCTATTCTGAGTCGATTCTGCATGCTTTAAGTGTGTTTGGTGGCTCAGAACCATCAAAAAACGTTGAAATATAGTTCAAATTCAATAAAAATCGACAAAAATACAGTTTCTAGCTAAAATTTGATGGTTTCGTTGCACTTTCCGAGCCCGTAGGGTATCTGATTGGCTTAAAAGTACAAGAAAACACTTCAAAAGTGACGTTTCTGAAGAATTTGAACAGTTTTCTTGTATCTACGAACGCCAGAATGCATAAAATTGACCTAAACGTCTCCTTTTCCTATTCTGAGTCGATTCTGCATGCTTTAAGTGTGTTTGGTGGCTCAGAACCATCAAAAAACGTTGAAATATAGTTCAAATTCAATAAAAATCGACAAAAATACAGTTTCTAGCTAAAATTTGATGGTTTCGTTGCACTTTCCGAGCCCGTAGGGTATCTGATTGGCTTAAAAGTACAAGAAAACACTTCAAAAGTGACGTTTCTGAAGAATTTTAACAGTTTTCTTGTATCTACGAACGCCAGAATGCATAAAATTGACCTAAACGTCTCCTTTTCCTATTCTGAGTCGATTCTGCATGCTTTAAGTGTGTTTGGTGGCTCAGAACCATCAAAAAACGTTGAAATATAGTTCAAATTCAATAAAAATCGACAAAAATACAGTTTCTAGCTAAAATTTAATGGTTTCGTTGCACTTTCCGAGCCCGTAGGGTATCTGATTGGCTTAAAAGTACAAGAAAACACTTAAAAAGTGACGTTTCTGAAGAATTTTAACAGTTTTCTTGTATCTACGAACGCCAGAATGCATAAAATTGACCTAAACGTCTCCTTTTCCTATTCTGAGTCGATTCTGCATGCTTTAAGTGTGTTTGGTGGCTCAGAACCATCAAAAAACGTTGAAATATAGTTCAAATTCAATAAAATCGACAAAAATACAGTTTCTAGCTAAAATTTGATGGTTTCGTTGCACTTTCCGAGCCCGTAGGGTATCTGATTGGCTTAAAAGTACAAGAAAACACTTCAAAAGTGACGTTTCTGAAGAATTTTAACAGTTTTCTTGTATCTACGAACGCCAGAATGCATAAAATTGACCTAAACGTCTCCTTTTCCTATTCTGAGTCGATTCTGCATGCTTTAAGTGTGTTTGGTGGCTCAGAACCATCAAAAAACGTTGAAATATTGTTCAAATTCAATAAAAATCGACAAAAATACAGTTTCTAGCTAAAATTTGATGGTTTCGTTGCACTTTCCGAGCCCGTAGGGTATCTGATTGGCTTAAAAGTACAAGAAAACACTTCAAAAGTGACGTTTCTGAAGAATTTTAACAGTTTTCTTGTATCTACGAACGCCAGAATGCATAAAATTGACCTAAACGTCTCCTTTTCCTATTCTGAGTAGATTCTGCATGCTTTAAGTGTGTTTGGTGGCTCAGAACCATCAAAAAACGTTGAAATATAGTTCAAATTCAATAAAAATCGACAAAAATACAGTTTCTAGCTAAAATTTGATGGTTTCGTTGCACTTTCCGAGCCCGTAGGGTATCTGATTGGCTTAAAAGTACAAGAAAACACTTCAAAAGTGACGTTTCTGAAGAATTTTAACAGTTTTCTTGTATCTACGAACGCCAGAATGCATAAAATTGACCTAAACGTCTCCTTTTCCTATTCTGAGTCGATTCTGCATGCTTTAAGTGTGTTTGGTGGCTCAGAACCATCAAAAAACGTTGAAATATAGTTCAAATTCAATAAAAATCGACAAAAATACAGTTTCTAGCTAAAATTTGATGGTTTCGTTGCACTTTCCGAGCCCGTAGGGTATCTGATTGGCTTAAAAGTACAAGAAAACACTTCAAAAGTGACGTTTCTGAAGAATTTTAACAGTTTTCTTGTATCTACGAACGCCAGAATGCATAAAATTGACCTAAACGTCTCCTTTTCCTATTCTGAGTAGATTCTGCATGCTTTAAGTGTGTTTGGTGGCTCAGAACCATCAAAAAACGTTGAAATATAGTTCAAATTCAATAAAAATCGACAAAAATACAGTTTCTAGCTAAAATTTGATGGTTTCGTTGCACTTTCCGAGCCCGTAGGGTATCTGATTGGCTTAAAAGTACAAGAAAACACTTCAAAAGTGACGTTTCTGAAGAATTTTAACAGTTTTCTTGTATCTACGAACGCCAGAATGCATAAAATTGACCTAAACGTCTCCTTTTCCTATTCTGAGTCGATTCTGCATGCTTTAAGTGTGTTTGGTGGCTCAGAACCATCAAAAAACGTTGAAATATAGTTCAAATTCAATAAAAATCGACAAAAATACAGTTTCTAGCTAAAATTTGATGGTTTCGTTGCACTTTCCGAGCCCGTAGGGTATCTGATTGGCTTAAAAGTACAAGAAAACACTTCAAAAGTGACGTTTCTGAAGAATTTTAACAGTTTTCTTGTATCTACGAACGCCAGAATGCATAAAATTGACCTAAACGTCTCCTTTTCCTATTCTGAGTCGATTCTGCATGCTTTAAGTGTGTTTGGTGGCTCAGAACCATCAAAAAACGTTGAAATATAGTTCAAATTCAATAAAAATCGACAAAAATACAGTTTCTAGCTAAAATTTGATGGTTTCGTTGCACTTTCCGAGCCCGTAGGGTATCTGATTGGCTTAAAAGTACAAGAAAACACTTCAAAAGTGACGTTTCTGAAGAATTTTAACAGTTTTCTTGTATCTACGAACGCCAGAATGCATAAAATTGACCTAAACGTCTCCTTTTCCTATTCTGAGTCGATTCTGCATGCTTTAAGTGTGTTTGGTGGCTCAGAACCATCAAAAAACGTTGAAATATAGTTCAAATTCAATAAAAATCGACAAAAATACAGTTTCTAGCTAAAATTTGATGGTTTCGTTGCGCTTTCCGAGCCCGTAGGGTATCTGATTGGCTTAAAAGTACAAGAAAACACTTCAAAAGTGACGTTTCTGAAGAATTTTAACAGTTTTCTTGTATCTACGAACGCCAGAATGCATAAATTTGACCTAAACGTCTCCTTTTCCTATTCTGAGTCGATTCTGCATG
Organism: Zophobas morio; assembly: GCF_036711695.1. Taxonomy (NCBI): domain Eukaryota; kingdom Metazoa; phylum Arthropoda; class Insecta; order Coleoptera; family Tenebrionidae; genus Zophobas; species Zophobas morio. The sequence goes on from NW_026972659.1 coordinate 34,701, forward strand.
CTTTAAGTGTGTTTGGTGGCTCAGAACCATCAAAAAACGTTGAAATATAGTTCAAATTCAATAAAAATCGACAAAAATACAGTTTCTAGCTAAAATTTGATGGTTTCGTTGCACTTTCCGAGCCCGTAGGGTATCTGATTGGCTTAAATGTACAAGAAAACACTTCAAAAGTGACGTTTCTGAAGAATTTTAACAGTTTTCTTGTATCTACGAACGCCACAATGCATAAAATTGACCTAAACTTCTCCTTTTCCTATTCTGAGTCGATTCTGCATGCTTTAAGTGTGTTTGGTGGCTCAGAACCATCAAAAAACGTTGAAATATAGTTCAAATTCAATAAAAATCGACAAAAATACAGTTTCTAGCTAAAATTTGATGGTTTCGTTGCACTTTCCGAGCCCGTAGGGTATCTGATTGGCTTAAAAGTACAAGAAAACACTTCAAAAGTGACGTTTCTGAAGAATTTTAACAGTTTTCTTGTATCTACGAACGCCAGAATGCATAAAATTGACCTAAACGTCTCCTTTTCCTATTCTGAGTCGATTCTGCATGCTTTAAGTGTGTTTGGTGGCTCAGAACCATCAAAAAACGTTGAAATATAGTTCAAATTCAATAAAAATCGACAAAAATACAGTTTCTAGCTAAAATTTGATGGTTTCGTTGCACTTTCCGAGCCCGTAGGGTATCTGATTGGCTTAAAAGTACAAGAAAACACCTCAAAAGTGACGTTTCTGAAGAATTTTAACAGTTTTCTTGTATCTACGAACGCCAGAATGCATAAAATTGACCTAAACGTCTCCTTTTCCTATTCTGAGTAGATTCTGCATGCTTTAAGTGTGTTTGGTGGCTCAGAACCATCAAAAAACGTTGAAATATAGTTCAAATTCAATAAAAATCGACAAAAATACAGTTTCTAGCTAAAATTTGATGGTTTCGTTGCACTTTCCGAGCCCGTAGGGTATCTGATTGGCTTAAAAGTACAAGAAAACACTTCAAAAGTGACGTTTCTGAAGAATTTTAACAGTTTTCTTGTATCTACGAACGCCAGAATGCATAAAATTGACCTAAACGTCTCCTTTTTCTATTCTGAGTCGATTCTGCATGCTTTAAGTGTGTTTGGTGGCTCAGAACCATCAAAAAACGTTGAAATATAGTTCAAATTCAATAAAAATCGACAAAAATACAGTTTCTAGCTAAAATTTGATGGTTTCGTTGCACTTTCCGAGCCCGTAGGGTATCTGATTGGCTTAAAAGTACAAGAAAACACTTCAAAAGTGACGTTTCTGAAGAATTTTAACAGTTTTCTTGTATCTACGAACGCCAGAATGCATAAAATTGACCTAAACGTCTCCTTTTCCTATTCTGAGTCGATTCTGCATGCTTTAAGTGTGTTTGGTGGCTCAGAACCATCAAAAAACGTTGAAATATAGTTCAAATTCAATAAAAATCGACAAAAATACAGTTTCTAGCTAAAATTTGATGGTTTCGTTGCGCTTTCCGAGCCCGTAGGGTATCTGATTGGCTTAAAAGTACAAGAAAACACTTCAAAAGTGACGTTTCTGAAGAATTTTAACAGTTTTCTTGTATCTACGAACGCCAGAATGCATAAATTTGACCTAAACGTCTCCTTTTCCTATTCTGAGTCGATTCTGCATGCTTTAAGTGTGTTTGGTGGCTCAGAACCATCAAAAAACGTTGAAATATAGTTCAAATTCAATAAAAATCGACAAAAATACAGTTTCTAGCTAAAATTTGATGGTTTCGTTGCACTTTCCGAGCCCGTAGGATATCTGATTGGCTTAAATGTACAAGAAAACACTTCAAAAGTGACGTTTCTGAAGAATTTTAACAGTTTTCTTGTATCTACGAACGCCACAATGCATAAAATTGACCTAAACTTCTCCTTTTCCTATTCTGAGTCGATTCTGCATGCTTTAAGTGTGTTTGGTGGCTCAGAACCATCAAAAAACGTTGAAATATAGTTCAAATTCAATAAAAATCGACAAAAATACAGTTTCTAGCTAAAATTTGATGGTTTCGTTGCACTTTCCGAGCCCGTAGGGTATCTGATTGGCTTAAAAGTACAAGAAAACACTTCAAAAGTGACGTTTCTGAAGAATTTTAACAGTTTTCTTGTATCTACGAACGCCAGAATGCATAAAATTGACCTAAACGTCTCCTTTTCCTATTCTGAGTCGATTCTGCATGCTTTAAGTGTGTTTGGTGGCTCAGAACCATCAAAAAACGTTGAAATATAGTTCAAATTCAATAAAAATCGACAAAAATACAGTTTCTAGCTAAAATTTGATGGTTTCGTTGCACTTTCCGAGCCCGTAGGGTATCTGATTGGCTTAAAAGTACAAGAAAACACCTCAAAAGTGACGTTTCTGAAGAATTTTAACAGTTTTCTTGTATCTACGAACGCCAGAATGCATAAAATTGACCTAAACGTCTCCTTTTCCTATTCTGAGTAGATTCTGCATGCTTTAAGTGTGTTTGGTGGCTCAGAACCATCAAAAAACGTTGAAATATAGTTCAAATTCAATAAAAATCGACAAAAATACAGTTTCTAGCTAAAATTTGATGGTTTCGTTGCACTTTCCGAGCCCGTAGGGTATCTGATTGGCTTAAAAGTACAAGAAAACACTTCAAAAGTGACGTTTCTGAAGAATTTTAACAGTTTTCTTGTATCTACGAACGCCAGAATGCATAAAATTGACCTAAACGTCTCCTTTTTCTATTCTGAGTCGATTCTGCATGCTTTAAGTGTGTTTGGTGGCTCAGAACCATCAAAAAACGTTGAAATATAGTTCAAATTCAATAAAAATCGACAAAAATACAGTTTCTAGCTAAAATTTGATGGTTTCGTTGCACTTTCCGAGCCCGTAGGGTATCTGATTGGCTTAAAAGTACAAGAAAACACTTCAAAAGTGACGTTTCTGAAGAATTTTAACAGTTTTCTTGTATCTACGAACGCCAGAATGCATAAAATTGACCTAAACGTCTCCTTTTCCTATTCTGAGTCGATTCTGCATGCTTTAAGTGTGTTTGGTGGCTCAGAACCATCAAAAAACGTTGAAATATTGTTCAAATTCAATAAAAATCGACAAAAATACAGTTTCTAGCTAAAATTTGATGGTTTCGTTGCACTTTCCGAGCCCGTAGGGTATCTGATTGGCTTAAAAGTACAAGAAAACACTTCAAAAGTGACGTTTCTGAAGAATTTTAACAGTTTTCTTGTATCTACGAACGCCAGAATGCATAAAATTGACCTAAACGTCTCCTTTTCCTATTCTGAGTAGATTCTGCATGCTTTAAGTGTGTTTGGTGGCTCAGAACCATCAAAAAACGTTGAAATATAGTTCAAATTCAATAAAAATCGACAAAAATACAGTTTCTAGCTAAAATTTGATGGTTTCGTTGCACTTTCCGAGCCCGTAGGGTATCTGATTGGCTTAAAAGTACAAGAAAACACTTCAAAAGTGACGTTTCTGAAGAATTTTAACAGTTTTCTTGTATCTACGAACGCCAGAATGCATAAAATTGACCTAAACGTCTCCTTTTCCTATTCTGAGTCGATTCTGCATGCTTTAAGTGTGTTTGGTGGCTCAGAACCATCAAAAAACGTTGAAATATAGTTCAAATTCAATAAAAATCGACAAAAATACAGTTTCTAGCTAAAATTTGATGGTTTCGTTGCACTTTCCGAGCCCGTAGGGTATCTGATTGGCTTAAAAGTACAAGAAAACACTTCAAAAGTGACGTTTCTGAAGAATTTTAACAGTTTTCTTGTATCTACGAACGCCAGAATGCATAAAATTGACCTAAACGTCTCCTTTTCCTATTCTGAGTCGATTCTGCATGCTTTAAGTGTGTTTGGTGGCTCAGAACCATCAAAAAACGTTGAAATATAGTTCAAATTCAATAAAAATCGACAAAAATACAGTTTCTAGCAAAAATTTGATGGTTTCGTTGCACTTTCCGAGCCCGTAGGGTATCTGATTGGCTTAAAAGTACAAGAAAACACCTCAAAAGTGACGTTTCTGAAGAATTTTAACAGTTTTCTTGTATCTACGAACGCCAGAATGCATTAAATTGACCTAAACGTCTCCTTTTCCTATTCTGAGTAGATTCTGCATGCTTTAAGTGTGTTTGGTGGCTCAGAACCATCAAAAAACGTTGAAATATAGTTCAAATTCAATAAAAATCGACAAAAATACAGTTTCTAGCTAAAATTTGATGGTTTCGTTGCACTTTCCGAGCCCGTAGGGTATCTGATTGGCTTAAAAGTACAAGAAAACACTTCAAAAGTGACGTTTCTGAAGAATTTTAACAGTTTTCTTGTATCTACGAACGCCAGAATGCATAAAATTGACCTAAACGTCTCCTTTTTCTATTCTGAGTCGATTCTGCATGCTTTAAGTGTGTTTGGTGGCTCAGAACCATCAAAAAACGTTGAAATATAGTTCAAATTCAATAAAAATCGACAAAAATACAGTTTCTAGCTAAAATTTGATGGTTTCGTTGCACTTTCCGAGCCCGTAGGGTATCTGATTGGCTTAAAAGTACAAGAAAACACTTCAAAAGTGACGTTTCTGAAGAATTTTAACAGTTTTCTTGTATCTACGAACGCCAGAATGCATAAAATTGACCTAAACGTCTCCTTTTCCTATTCTGAGTCGATTCTGCATGCTTTAAGTGTGTTTGGTGGCTCAGAACCATCAAAAAACGTTGAAATATTGTTCAAATTCAATAAAAATCGACAAAAATACAGTTTCTAGCTAAAATTTGATGGTTTCGTTGCACTTTCCGAGCCCGTTGGGTATCTGATTGGCTTAAAAGTACAAGAAAACACTTCAAAAGTGACGTTTCTGAAGAATTTTAACAGTTTTCTTGTATCTACGAACGCCAGAATGCATAAAATTGACCTAAACGTCTCCTTTTCCTATTCTGAGTAGATTCTGCATGCTTTAAGTGTGTTTGGTGGCTCAGAACCATCAAAAAACGTTGAAATATAGTTCAAATTCAATAAAAATCGACAAAAATACAGTTTCTAGCTAAAATTTGATGGTTTCGTTGCACTTTCCGAGCCCGTAGGGTATCTGATTGGCTTAAAAGTACAAGAAAACACTTCAAAAGTGACGTTTCTGAAGAATTTTAACAGTTTTCTTGTATCTACGAACGCCAGAATGCATAAAATTGACCTAAACGTCTCCTTTTCCTATTCTGAGTCGATTCTGCATGCTTTAAGTGTGTTTGGTGGCTCAGAACCATCAAAAAACGTTGAAATATAGTTCAAATTCAATAAAAATCGACAAAAATACAGTTTCTAGCTAAAATTTGATGGTTTCGTTGCACTTTCCGAGCCCGTAGGGTATCTGATTGGCTTAAAAGTACAAGAAAACACTTCAAAAGTGACGTTTCTGAAGAATTTTAACAGTTTTCTTGTATCTACGAACGCCAGAATGCATAAAATTGACCTAAACGTCTCCTTTTCCTATTCTGAGTCGATTCTGCATGCTTTAAGTGTGTTTGGTGGCTCAGAACCATCAAAAAACGTTGAAATATAGTTCAAATTCAATAAAAATCGACAAAAATACAGTTTCTAGCTAAAATTTGATGGTTTCGTTGCACTTTCCGAGCCCGTAGGGTATCTGATTGGCTTAAATGTACAAGAAAACACTTCAAAAGTGACGTTTCTGAAGAATTTTAACAGTTTTCTTGTATCTACGAACGCCACAATGCATAAAATTGACCTAAACTTCTCCTTTTCCTATTCTGAGTCGATTCTGCATGCTTTAAGTGTGTTTGGTGGCTCAGAACCATCAAAAAACGTTGAAATATAGTTCAAATTCAATAAAAATCGACAAAAATACAGTTTCTAGCTAAAATTTGATGGTTTCGTTGCACTTTCCGAGCCCGTTGGGTATCTGATTGGCTTAAAAGTACAAGAAAACACCTCAAAAGTGACGTTTCTGAAGAATTTTAACAGTTTTCTTGTATCTACGAACGCCAGAATGCATAAAATTGACCTAAACGTCTCCTTTTCCTATTCTGAGTAGATTCTGCATGCTTTAAGTGTGTTTGGTGGCTCAGAACCATCAAAAAACGTTGAAATATAGTTCAAATTCAATAAAAATCGACAAAAATACAGTTTCTAGCTAAAATTTGATGGTTTCGTTGCACTTTCCGAGCCCGTAGGGTATCTGATTGGCTTAAAAGTACAAGAAAACACTTCAAAAGTGACGTTTCTGAAGAATTTTAACAGTTTTCTTGTATCTACGAACGCCAGAATGCATAAAATTGACCTAAACGTCTCCTTTTCCTATTCTGAGTAGATTCTGCATGCTTTAAGTGTGTTTGGTGGCTCAGAACCATCAAAAAACGTTGAAATATAGTTCAAATTCAATAAAAATCGACAAAAATACAGTTTCTAGCTAAAATTTGATGGTTTCGTTGCACTTTCCGAGCCCGTAGGGTATCTGATTGGCTTAAAAGTACAAGAAAACACTTCAAAAGTGACGTTTCTGAAGAATTTTAACAGTTTTCTTGTATCTACGAACGCCAGAATGCATAAAATTGACCTAAACGTCTCCTTTTCCTATTCTAAGTCGATTCTGCATGCTTTAAGTGTGTTTGGTGGCTCAGAACCATCAAAAAACGTTGAAATATAGTTCAAATTCAATAAAAATCGACAAAAATACAGTTTCTAGCTAAAATTTGATGGTTTCGTTGCACTTTCCGAGCCCGTAGGGTATCTGATTGGCTTAAAAGTACACGAAAACACTTCAAAAGTGACGTTTCTGAAGAATTTTAACAGTTTTCTTGTATCTACGAACGCCAGAATGCATAAAATTGACCTAAACGTCTCCTTTTCCTATTCTGAGTAGATTCTGCATGCTTTAAGTGTGTTTGGTGGCTCAGAACCATCAAAAAACGTTGAAATATAGTTCAAATTCAATAAAAATCGACAAAAATACAGTTTCTAGCTAAAATTTGATGGTTTCGTTGCACTTTCCGAGCCCGTAGGGTTTCTGATTGGCTTAAAAGTACAAGAAAACACTTCAAAAGTGACGTTTCTGAAGAATTTTAACAGTTTTCTTGTATCTACGAACGCCAGAATGCATAAAATTGACCTAAACGTCTCCTTTTCCTATTCTGAGTCGATTCTGCATGCTTTAAGTGTGTTTGGTGGCTCAGAACCATCAAAAAACGTTGAAATATAGTTCAAATTCAATAAAAATCGACAAAAATACAGTTTCTAGCTAAAATTTGATGGTTTCGTTGCACTTTCCGAGCCCGTAGGGTATCTGATTGGCTTAAAAGTACAAGAAAACACCTCAAAAGTGACGTTTCTGAAGAATTTTAACAGTTTTCTTGTATCTACGAACGCCAGAATGCATAAAATTGACCTAAACGTCTCCTTTTCCTATTCTGAGTAGATTCTGCATGCTTTAAGTGTGTTTGGTGGCTCAGAACCATCAAAAAACGTTGAAATATAGTTCAAATTCAATAAAAATCGACAAAAATACAGTTTCTAGCTAAAATTTGATGGTTTCGTTGCACTTTCCGAGCCCGTAGGGTATCTGATTGGCTTAAAAGTACAAGAAAACACTTCAAAAGTGACGTTTCTGAAGAATTTTAACAGTTTTCTTGTATCTACGAACGCCAGAATGCATAAAATTGACCTAAACGTCTCCTTTTCCAATTCTGAGTCGATTCTGCATGCTTTAAGTGTGTTTGGTGGCTCAGAACCATCAAAAAACGTTGAAATATAGTCCAAATTCAATAAAAATCGACAAAAATACAGTTTCTAGCTAAAATTTGATGGTTTCGTTGCACTTTCCGAGCCCGTAGGGTATCTGATTGGCTTAAAAGTACAAGAAAACACTTCAAAAGTGACGTTTCTGAAGAATTTTAACAGTTTTCTTGTATCTACGAACGCCAGAATGCATAAAATTGACCTAAACGTCTCCTTTTCCTATTCTGAGTAGATTCTGCATGCTTTAAGTGTGTTTGGTGGCTCAGAACCATCAAAAAACGTTGAAATATAGTTCAAATTCAATAAAAATCGACAAAAATACAGTTTCTAGCTAAAATTTGATGGTTTCGTTGCACTTTCCGAGCCCGTAGGGTATCTGATTGGCTTAAAAGTACAAGAAAACACTTCAAAAGTGACGTTTCTGAAGAATTTGAACAGTTTTCTTGTATCTACGAACGCCAGAATGCATAAAATTGACCTAAACGTCTCCTTTTCCTATTATAAGTCGATTCTGCATGCTTCAAGTGTGTTTGGTGGCTCAGAACCATCAAAAAACGTTGAAATATAGTTCAAATTCAATAAAAATCGACAAAAATACAGTTTCTAGCTAAAATTTGATGGTTTCGTTGCACTTTCCGAGCCCGTAGGGTATCTGATTGGCTTAAAAGTACAAGAAAACACTTCAAAAGTGACGTTCCTGAAGAATTTTAACAGTTTTCTTGTATCTACGAACGCCAGAATGCATAAAATTGACCTAAACGTCTCCTTTTCCTATTCTGAGTAGATTCTGCATGCTTTAAGTGTGTTTGGTGGCTCAGAACCATCAAAAAACGTTGAAATATAGTTCAAATTCAATAAAAATCGACAAAAATACAGTTTCTAGCTAAAATTTGATGGTTTCGTTGCACTTTCCGAGCCCGTAGGGTATCTGATTGGCTTAAAAGTACAAGAAAACACTTCAAAAGTGACGTTTCTGAAGAATTTTAACAGTTTTCTTTTATCTACGAACGCCAGAATGCATAAAATTGACCTAAACGTCTCCTTTTCCTATTCTGAGTCGATTCTGCATGCTTTAAGTGTGTTTGGTGGCTCAGAACCATCAAAAAACGTTGAAATATAGTTCAAATTCAATAAAAATCGACAAAAATACAGTTTCTAGCTAAAATTTGATGGTTTCGTTGCACTTTCCGAGCCCGTAGGGTATCTGATTGGCTTAAATGTACAAGAAAACACTTCAAAAGTGACGTTTCTGAAGAATTTTAACAGTTTTCTTGTATCTACGAACGCCACAATGCATAAAATTGACCTAAACTTCTCCTTTTCCTATTCTGAGTCGATTCTGCATGCTTTAAGTGTGTTTGGTGGCTCAGAACCATCAAAAAACGTTGAAATATAGTTCAAATTCAATAAAAATCGACAAAAATACAGTTTCTAGCTAAAATTTGATGGTTTCGTTGCACTTTCCGAGCCCGTAGGGTATCTGATTGGCTTAAAAGTACAAGAAAACACTTCAAAAGTGACGTTTCTGAAGAATTTTAACAGTTTTCTTGTATCTACGAACGCCAGAATGCATAAAATTGACCTAAACGTCTCCTTTTCCTATTCTGAGTCGATTCTGCATGCTTTAAGTGTGTTTGGTGGCTCAGAACCATCAAAAAACGTTGAAATATTGTTCAAATTCAATAAAAATCGACAAAAATACAGTTTCTAGCTAAAATTTGATGGTTTCGTTGCACTTTCCGAGCCCGTTGGGTATCTGATTGGCTTAAAAGTACAAGAAAACACTTCAAAAGTGACGTTTCTGAAGAATTTTAACAGTTTTCTTGTATCTACGAACGCCAGAATGCATAAAATTGACCTAAACGTCTCCTTTTCCTATTCTGAGTAGATTCTGCATGCTTTAAGTGTGTTTGGTGGCTCAGAACCATCAAAAAACGTTGAAATATAGTTCAAATTCAATAAAAATCGACAAAAATACAGTTTCTAGCTAAAATTTGATGGTTTCGTTGCACTTTCCGAGCCCGTAGGGTATCTGATTGGCTTAAAAGTACAAGAAAACACTTCAAAAGTGACGTTTCTGAAGAATTTTAACAGTTTTCTTGTATCTACGAACGCCAGAATGCATAAAATTGACCTAAACGTCTCCTTTTCCTATTCTGAGTCGATTCTGCATGCTTTAAGTGTGTTTGGTGGCTCAGAACCATCAAAAAACGTTGAAATATAGTTCAAATTCAATAAAAATCGACAAAAATACAGTTTCTAGCTAAAATTTGATGGTTTCGTTGCACTTTCCGAGCCCGTAGGGTATCTGATTGGCTTAAAAGTACAAGAAAACACTTCAAAAGTGACGTTTCTGAAGAATTTTAACAGTTTTCTTGTATCTACGAACGCCAGAATGCATAAAATTGACCTAAACGTCTCCTTTTCCTATTCTGAGTCGATTCTGCATGCTTTAAGTGTGTTTGGTGGCTCAGAACCATCAAAAAACGTTGAAATATAGTTCAAATTCAATAAAAATCGACAAAAATACAGTTTCTAGCTAAAATTTGATGGTTTCGTTGCACTTTCCGAGCCCGTAGGGTATCTGATTGGCTTAAATGTACAAGAAAACACTTCAAAAGTGACGTTTCTGAAGAATTTTAACAGTTTTCTTGTATCTACGAACGCCACAATGCATAAAATTGACCTAAACTTCTCCTTTTCCTATTCTGAGTCGATTCTGCATGCTTTAAGTGTGTTTGGTGGCTCAGAACCATCAAAAAACGTTGAAATATAGTTCAAATTCAATAAAAATCGACAAAAATACAGTTTCTAGCTAAAATTTGATGGTTTCGTTGCACTTTCCGAGCCCGTTGGGTATCTGATTGGCTTAAAAGTACAAGAAAACACCTCAAAAGTGACGTTTCTGAAGAATTTTAACAGTTTTCTTGTATCTACGAACGCCAGAATGCATAAAATTGACCTAAACGTCTCCTTTTCCTATTCTGAGTAGATTCTGCATGCTTTAAGTGTGTTTGGTGGCTCAGAACCATCAAAAAACGTTGAAATATAGTTCAAATTCAATAAAAATCGACAAAAATACAGTTTCTAGCTAAAATTTGATGGTTTCGTTGCACTTTCCGAGCCCGTAGGGTATCTGATTGGCTTAAAAGTACAAGAAAACACTTCAAAAGTGACGTTTCTGAAGAATTTTAACAGTTTTCTTGTATCTACGAACGCCAGAATGCATAAAATTGACCTAAACGTCTCCTTTTCCTATTCTGAGTAGATTCTGCATGCTTTAAGTGTGTTTGGTGGCTCAGAACCATCAAAAAACGTTGAAATATAGTTCAAATTCAATAAAAATCGACAAAAATACAGTTTCTAGCTAAAATTTGATGGTTTCGTTGCACTTTCCGAGCCCGTAGGGTATCTGATTGGCTTAAAAGTACAAGAAAACACTTCAAAAGTGACGTTTCTGAAGAATTTTAACAGTTTTCTTGTATCTACGAACGCCAGAATGCATAAAATTGACCTAAACGTCTCCTTTTCCTATTCTAAGTCGATTCTGCATGCTTTAAGTGTGTTTGGTGGCTCAGAACCATCAAAAAACGTTGAAATATAGTTCAAATTCAATAAAAATCGACAAAAATACAGTTTCTAGCTAAAATTTGATGGTTTCGTTGCACTTTCCGAGCCCGTAGGGTATCTGATTGGCTTAAAAGTACACGAAAACACTTCAAAAGTGACGTTTCTGAAGAATTTTAACAGTTTTCTTGTATCTACGAACGCCAGAATGCATAAAATTGACCTAAACGTCTCCTTTTCCTATTCTGAGTAGATTCTGCATGCTTTAAGTGTGTTTGGTGGCTCAGAACCATCAAAAAACGTTGAAATATAGTTCAAATTCAATAAAAATCGACAAAAATACAGTTTCTAGCTAAAATTTGATGGTTTCGTTGCACTTTCCGAGCCCGTAGGGTTTCTGATTGGCTTAAAAGTACAAGAAAACACTTCAAAAGTGACGTTTCTGAAGAATTTTAACAGTTTTCTTGTATCTACGAACGCCAGAATGCATAAAATTGACCTAAACGTCTCCTTTTCCTATTCTGAGTCGATTCTGCATGCTTTAAGTGTGTTTGGTGGCTCAGAACCATCAAAAAACGTTGAAATATAGTTCAAATTCAATAAAAATCGACAAAAATACAGTTTCTAGCTAAAATTTGATGGTTTCGTTGCACTTTCCGAGCCCGTAGGGTATCTGATTGGCTTAAAAGTACAAGAAAACACCTCAAAAGTGACGTTTCTGAAGAATTTTAACAGTTTTCTTGTATCTACGAACGCCAGAATGCATAAAATTGACCTAAACGTCTCCTTTTCCTATTCTGAGTAGATTCTGCATGCTTTAAGTGTGTTTGGTGGCTCAGAACCATCAAAAAACGTTGAAATATAGTTCAAATTCAATAAAAATCGACAAAAATACAGTTTCTAGCTAAAATTTGATGGTTTCGTTGCACTTTCCGAGCCCGTAGGGTATCTGATTGGCTTAAAAGTACAAGAAAACACTTCAAAAGTGACGTTTCTGAAGAATTTTAACAGTTTTCTTGTATCTACGAACGCCAGAATGCATAAAATTGACCTAAACGTCTCCTTTTCCAATTCTGAGTCGATTCTGCATGCTTTAAGTGTGTTTGGTGGCTCAGAACCATCAAAAAACGTTGAAATATAGTCCAAATTCAATAAAAATCGACAAAAATACAGTTTCTAGCTAAAATTTGATGGTTTCGTTGCACTTTCCGAGCCCGTAGGGTATCTGATTGGCTTAAAAGTACAAGAAAACACTTCAAAAGTGACGTTTCTGAAGAATTTTAACAGTTTTCTTGTATCTACGAACGCCAGAATGCATAAAATTGACCTAAACGTCTCCTTTTCCTATTCTGAGTAGATTCTGCATGCTTTAAGTGTGTTTGGTGGCTCAGAACCATCAAAAAACGTTGAAATATAGTTCAAATTCAATAAAAATCGACAAAAATACAGTTTCTAGCTAAAATTTGATGGTTTCGTTGCACTTTCCGAGCCCGTAGGGTATCTGATTGGCTTAAAAGTACAAGAAAACACTTCAAAAGTGACGTTTCTGAAGAATTTGAACAGTTTTCTTGTATCTACGAACGCCAGAATGCATAAAATTGACCTAAACGTCTCCTTTTCCTATTATAAGTCGATTCTGCATGCTTCAAGTGTGTTTGGTGGCTCAGAACCATCAAAAAACGTTGAAATATAGTTCAAATTCAATAAAAATCGACAAAAATACAGTTTCTAGCTAAAATTTGATGGTTTCGTTGCACTTTCCGAGCCCGTAGGGTATCTGATTGGCTTAAAAGTACAAGAAAACACTTCAAAAGTGACGTTTCTGAAGAATTTTAACAGTTTTCTTGTATCTACGAACGCCAGAATGCATAAAATTGACCTAAACGTCTCCTTTTCCTATTCTGAGTAGATTCTGCATGCTTTAAGTGTGTTTGGTGGCTCAGAACCATCAAAAAACGTTGAAATATAGTTCAAATTCAATAAAAATCGACAAAAATACAGTTTCTAGCTAAAATTTGATGGTTTCGTTGCACTTTCCGAGCCCGTAGGGTATCTGATTGGCTTAAAAGTACAAGAAAACACTTCAAAAGTGACGTTTCTGAAGAATTTTAACAGTTTTCTTTTATCTACGAACGCCAGAATGCATAAAATTGACCTAAACGTCTCCTTTTCCTATTCTGAGTCGATTCTGCATGCTTTAAGTGTGTTTGGTGGCTCAGAACCATCAAAAAACGTTGAAATATAGTTCAAATTCAATAAAAATCGACAAAAATACAGTTTCTAGCTAAAATTTGATGGTTTCGTTGCACTTTCCGAGCCCGTAGGGTATCTGATTGGCTTAAATGTACAAGAAAACACTTCAAAAGTGACGTTTCTGAAGAATTTTAACAGTTTTCTTGTATCTACGAACGCCACAATGCATAAAATTGACCTAAACTTCTCCTTTTCCTATTCTGAGTCGATTCTGCATGCTTTAAGTGTGTTTGGTGGCTCAGAACCATCAAAAAACGTTGAAATATAGTTCAAATTCAATAAAAATCGACAAAAATACAGTTTCTAGCTAAAATTTGATGGTTTCGTTGCACTTTCCGAGCCCGTAGGGTATCTGATTGGCTTAAAAGTACAAGAAAACACTTCAAAAGTGACGTTTCTGAAGAATTTTAACAGTTTTCTTGTATCTACGAACGCCAGAATGCATAAAATTGACCTAAACGTCTCCTTTTCCTATTCTGAGTCGATTCTGCATGCTTTAAGTGTGTTTGGTGGCTCAGAACCATCAAAAAACGTTGAAATATAGTTCAAATTCAATAAAAATCGACAAAAATACAGTTTCTAGCTAAAATTTGATGGTTTCGTTGCACTTTCCGAGCCCGTAGGGTATCTGATTGGCTTAAAAGTACAAGAAAACACCTCAAAAGTGACGTTTCTGAAGAATTTTAACAGTTTTCTTGTATCTACGAACGCCAGAATGCATAAAATTGACCTAAACGTCTCCTTTTCCTATTCTGAGTAGATTCTGCATGCTTTAAGTGTGTTTGGTGGCTCAGAACCATCAAAAAACGTTGAAATATAGTTCAAATTCAATAAAAATCGACAAAAATACAGTTTCTAGCTAAAATTTGATGGTTTCGTTGCACTTTCCGAGCCCGTAGGGTATCTGATTGGCTTAAAAGTACAAGAAAACACTTCAAAAGTGACGTTTCTGAAGAATTTTAACAGTTTTCTTGTATCTTCTTTAATATTACGTCTCTTACGGCACTTTTTAACGCCTTAGTAAGATCTAGGTTGGAATATTGCTCCTTGGCCTGGTTCCCTTATTACCAAAATCAGATCTTATCTCTAGAAAAAATTCAGCGGAAATTTTTGAAATATCTATATTTCAAAGAAGAGAAAAGGTGGCCAGATAGAAACCAAGCACAGACTGCACTTTTAGCCAAATTTAATTACAGTTCACTTGAGTGTAGGCGTATAAGTTTTGCCATTCAATTTGCATACAAGATTTTTAATAATTTAATAATTTGTCGTGAACTATTGCAAAGAATAAACATTTACGTGCCTAGATTTAATTGTAGATACTCGGTTACCATTTACAATAAAACGCCACGAACTAATATTGGACGTAAAGCCCCGCTATATGTTATAAGTTATTATTTGAATAAATTTGAAAAAATGAGTAAGTGTGACATTTTTCACTGTTCTTTAAGACAACTTAAACGTGAAATATTAGACACGTTTTCCTTAAGCGAATTACAACGTAATGTAAGTTAATTTCAGTAGTGTTAGATTCCGGTGTTTAGTATTTTAATTTTGTTTTATTAATAGTTCTTTATTATTGTTTTAGAAATTGTTTTAGTTTTTTAGTAGTTTTTTTAGTTTTTTACATTTTTGTGCATTGTTGTTTATGAATATGCATAGTTTTAGTTTTAGTAGTACATATTATAATTTTGTTATAACATTTTGTCCTGTAATTGGAATATTTTTTTCTGTTGGGCAAATAAATATATATTATTATTATTATTATTATTATTATCTACGAACGCCAGAATGCATAAAATTGACCTAAACTTCTCCTTTTCCTATTCTGAGTCGATTCTGCATGCTTTAAGTGTGTTTGGTGGCTCAGAACCATCAAAAAACGTTGAAATATAGTTCAAATTCAATAAAAATCGACAAAAATACAGTTTCTAGCTAAAATTTGATGGTTTCGTTGCACTTTCCGAGCCCGTAGGGTATCTGATTGGCTTAAAAGTACAAGAAAACACTTCAAAAGTGACGTTTCTGAAGAATTTTAACAGTTTTCTTGTATCTACGAACGCCAGAATGCATAAAATTGACCTAAACGTCTCCTTTTCCTATTCTGAGTCGATTCTGCATGCTTTAAGTGTGTTTGGTGGCTCAGAACCATCAAAAAACGTTGAAATATAGTTCAAATTCAATAAAAATCGACAAAAATACAGTTTCTAGCTAAAATTTGATGGTTTCGTTGCACTTTCCGAGCCCGTAGGGTATCTGATTGGCTTAAAAGTACAAGAAAACACTTCAAAAGTGACGTTTCTGAAGAATTTTAACAGTTTTCTTGTATCTACGAACGCCAGAATGCATAAATTTGACCTAAACGTCTCCTTTTCCTATTCTGAGTCGATTCTGCATGCTTTAAGTGTGTTTGGTGGCTCAGAACCATCAAAAAACGTTGAAATATAGTTCAAATTCAATAAAAATCGACAAAAATACAGTTTCTAGCTAAAATTTGATGGTTTCGTTGCACTTTCCGAGCCCGTAGGGTATCTGATTGGCTTAAAAGTACAAGAAAACACTTCAAAAGTGACGTTTCTGAAGAATTTTAACAGTTTTCTTGTATCTACGAACGCCAGAATGCATAAAATTGACCTAAACGTCTCGTTTTCCTATTCTGAGTCGATTCTGCATGCTTTAAGTGTGTTTGGTGGCTCAGAACCATCAAAAAACGTTGAAATATAGTTCAAATTCAATAAAAATCGACAAAAATACAGTTTCTAGCTAAAATTAGATGGTTTCGTTGCACTTTCCGAGCCCGTAGGTTATCTGATTGGCTTAAAAGTACAAGAAAACACTTCAAAAGTGACGTTTCTGAAGAATTTTAACAGTTTTCTTGTATCTACGAACGCCAGAATGCATAAAATTGACCTAAACGTCTCCTTTTCCTATTCTGAGTCGATTCTGCATGCTTTAAGTGTGTTTGGTGGCTCAGAACCATCAAAAAACGTTGAAATATAGTTCAAATTCAATAAAAATCGACAAAAATACAGTTTCTAGCTAAAATTTGATGGTTTCGTTGCACTTTCCGAGCCCGTAGGGTATCTGATTGGCTTAAAAGTACAAGAAAACACTTCAAAAGTGACGTTTCTGAAGAATTTTAACAGTTTTCTTGTATCTACGAACGCCAGAATGCATAAAATTGACCTAAACGTCTCCTTTTCCTATTCTGAGTCGATTCTGCATGCTTTAAGTGTGTTTGGTGGCTCAGAACCATCAAAAAACGTTGAAATATAGTTCAAATTCAATAAAAATCGACAAAAATACAGTTTCTGGCTAAAATTTGATGGTTTCGTTGCACTTTCCGAGCCCGTAGGGTATCTGATTGGCTTAAAATTACAAGAAAACACTTCAAAAGTGACGTTTCTGAAGAATTTTAACAGTTTTCTTGTATCTACGAACGCCAGAATGCATAAAATTGACCTAAACTTCTCCTTTTCCTATTCTGTGTCGATTCTGCATGCTTTAAGTGTGTTTGGTGGCTCAGAACCATCAAAAAACGTTGAAATATAGTTCAAATTCAATAAAAATCGACAAAAATACAGTTTCTAGCTAAAATTTGATGGTTTCGTTGCACTTTCCGAGCCCGTAGGGTATCTGATTGGCTTAAAATTACAAGAAAACACTTCAAAAGTGACGTTTCTGAAGAATTCTAACAGTTTTCTTGTATCTACGAACGCCAGAATGCATAAAATTGACCTAAACTTCTCCTTTTCCTATTCTGTGTCGATTCTGCATGCTTTAAGTGTGTTTGGTGGCTCAGAACCATCAAAAAACGTTGAAATATAGTTCAAATTCAATAAAAATCGACAAAAATACAGTTTCTAGCTAAAATTTGATGGTTTCGTTGCACTTTCCGAGCCCGTAGGGTATCTGATTGGCTTAAAAGTACAAGAAAACACTTCAAAAGTGACGTTTCTGAAGAATTTTAACAGTTTTCTTGTATCTACGAACGCCAGAATGCATAAAATTGACCTAAACGTCTCCTTTTCCTATTCTGAGTCGATTCTGCATGCTTTAAGTGTGTTTGGTGGCTCAGAACCATCAAAAAACGTTGAAATATAGTTCAAATTCAATAAAAATCGACAAAAATACAGTTTCTAGCTAAAATTTGATGGTTTCGTTGCACTTTCCGAGCCCGTAGGGTATCTGATTGGCTTAAAAGTACAAGAAAACACTTCAAAAGTGACGTTTCTGAAGAATTTTAACAGTTTTCTTGTATCTACGAACGCCAGAATGCATAAAATTAACCTAAACGTCTCCTTTTCCTATTCTGAGTAGATTCTGCATGCTTTAAGTGTGTTTGGTGGCTCAGAACCATCAAAAAACGTTGAAATATAGTTCAAATTCAATAAAAATCGACAAAAATACAGTTTCTAGCTAAAATTTGATGGTTTCGTTGCACTTTCCGAGCCCATAGGGTATCTGATTGGCTTAAAAGTACAAGAAAACACTTCAAAAGTGACGTTTCTGAAGAATTTTAACAGTTTTCTTGTATCTACGAACGCCAGAATGCATAAAATTGACCTACACGTCTCCTTTTCCTATTCTGAGTCGATTCTGCATGCTTTAAGTGTGTTTGGTGGCTCAGAACCATCAAAAAACGTTGAAATATAGTTCAAATTCAATAAAAATCGACAAAAATACAGTTTCTAGCTAAAATTTGATGGTTTCGTTGCACTTTCCGAGCCCGTAGGGTATCTGATTGGCTTAAAAGTACAAGAAAACACTTCAAAAGTGACGTTTCTGAAGAATTTTAACAGTTTTCTTGTATCTACGAACGCCAGAATGCATAAAATTGACCTAAACGTCTCCTTTTCCTATTCTGAGTAGATTCTGCATGCTTTAAGTGTGTTTGGTGGCTCAGAACCATCAAAAAACGTTGAAATATAGTTCAAATTCAATAAAAATCGACAAAAATACAGTTTCTAGCTAAAATTTGATGGTTTCGTTGCACTTTCCGAGCCCGTAGGGTATCTGATTGGCTTAAAAGTACAAGAAAATACTTCAAAAGTGACGTTTCTGAAGAATTTTAACAGTTTTCTTGTATCTACGAACGCCAGAATGCATAAAATTGACCTAAACGTCTCCTTTTCCTATTCTGAGTCGATTCTGCATGCTTTAAGTGTGTTTGGTGGCTCAGAACCATCAAAAAACGTTGAAATATAGTTCAAATTCAATAAAAATCGACAAAAATACAGTTTCTAGCTAAAATTTGATGGTTTCGTTGCACTTTCCGAGCCCGTAGGGTATCTGATTGGCTTAAAAGTACAAGAAAACACTTCAAAAGTGACGTTTCTGAAGAATTTTAACAGTTTTCTTGTATCTACGAACGCCAGAATGCATAAAATTGACCTAAACGTCTCCTTTTCCTATTCTGAGTCGATTCTGCATGCTTTAAGTGTGTTTGGTGGCTCAGAACCATCAAAAAACGTTGAAATATAGTTCAAATTCAATAAAAATCGACAAAAATACAGTTTCTAGCTAAAATTTGATGCTTTCGTTGCACTTTCCGAGCCCGTAGGGTATCTGATTGGCTTAAAAGTACAAGAAAACACTTCAAAAGTGACGTTTCTGAAGAATTTTAACAGTTTTCTTGTATCTACGAACGCCAGAATGCATAAAATTGACCTAAACGTCTCCTTTTCCTATTCTGAGTCGATTCTGCATGCTTTAAGTGTGTTTGGTGGCTCAGAACCATCAAAAAACGTTGAAATATAGTTCAAATTCAATAAAAATCGACAAAAATACAGTTTCTAGCTAAAATTTGATGGTTTCGTTGCACTTTCCGAGCCCGTAGGGTATCTGATTGGCTTAAAAGTACAAGAAAACACTTCAAAAGTGACGTTTCTGAAGAATTTTAACAGTTTTCTTGTATCTACGAACGCCAGAATGCATAAAATTGACCTAAACGTCTCCTTTTCCTATTCTGAGTCGATTCTGCATGCTTTAAGTGTGTTTGGTGGCTCAGAACCATCAAAAAACGTTGAAATATAGATCAAATTCAATAAAAATCGACAAAAATACAGTTTCTAGCTAAAATTTGATGGTTTCGTTGCACTTTCCGAGCCCGTAGGTTATCTGATTGGCTTAAAAGTACAAGAAAACACTTCAAAAGTGACGTTTCTGAAGAATTTTAACAGTTTTCTTGTATCTACGAACGCCAGAATGCATAAAATTAACCTAAACGTCTCCTTTTCCTATTCTGAGTAGATTCTGCATGCTTTAAGTGTGTTTGGTGGCTCAGAACCATCAAAAAACGTTGAAATATAGTTCAAATTCAATAAAAATCGACAAAAATACAGTTTCTAGCTAAAATTTGATGGTTTCGTTGCACTTTCCGAGCCCATAGGGTATCTGATTGGCTTAAAAGTACAAGAAAACACTTCAAAAGTGACGTTTCTGAAGAATTTTAACAGTTTTCTTGTATCTACGAACGCCAGAATGCATAAAATTGACCTACACGTCTCCTTTTCCTATTCTGAGTCGATTCTGCATGCTTTAAGTGTGTTTGGTGGCTCAGAACCATCAAAAAACGTTGAAATATAGTTCAAATTCAATAACAATCGACAAAAATACAGTTTCTAGCTAAAATTTGATGGTTTCGTTGCACTTTCCGAGCCCGTAGGGTATCTGATTGGCTTAAAAGTACAAGAAAACACTTCAAAAGTGACGTTTCTGAAGAATTTTAACAGTTTTCTTGTATCTACGAACGCCAGAATGCATAAAATTGACCTAAACGTCTCCTTTTCCTATTCTGAGTAGATTCTGCATGCTTTAAGTGTGTTTGGTGGCTCAGAACCATCAAAAAACGTTGAAATATAGTTCAAATTCAATAAAAATCGACAAAAATACAGTTTCTAGCTAAAATTTGATGGTTTCGTTGCACTTTCCGAGCCCGTAGGGTATCTGATTGGCTTAAAAGTACAAGAAAACACTTCAAAAGTGACGTTTCTGAAGAATTTTAACAGTTTTCTTGTATCTACGAACGCCAGAATGCATAAAATTGACCTAAACGTCTCCTTTTCCTATTCTGAGTCGATTCTGCATGCTTTAAGTGTGTTTGGTGGCTCAGAACCATCAAAAAACGTTGAAATATAGTTCAAATTCAATAAAAATCGACAAAAATACAGTTTCTAGCTAAAATTTGATGGTTTCGTTGCACTTTCCGAGCCCGTAGGGTATCTGATTGGCTTAAAAGTACAAGAAAACACTTCAAAAGTGACGTTTCTGAAGAATTTTAACAGTTTTCTTGTATCTACGAACGCCAGAATGCATAAAATTGACCTAAACGTCTCCTTTTCCTATTCTGAGTCGATTCTGCATGCTCTAAGTGTGTTTGGTGGCTCAGAACCATCAAAAAACGTTGAAATATAGTTCAAATTCAATAAAAATCGACAAAAATACAGTTTCTAGCTAAAATTTGATGGTTTCGTTGCACTTTCCGAGCCCGTAGGGTATCTGATTGGCTTAAAAGTACAAGAAAACACTTCAAAAGTGACGTTTCTGAAGAATTTTAACAGTTTTCTTGTATCTACGAACGCCAGAATGCATAAAATTGACCTAAACGTCTCCTTTTCCTATTCTGAGTCGATTCTGCATGCTTTAAGTGTGTTTGGTGGCTCAGAACCATCAAAAAACGTTGAAATATAGTTCAAATTCAATAAAAATCGACAAAAATACAGTTTCTAGCTAAAATTTGATGGTTTCGTTGCACTTTCCGAGCCCGTAGGGTATCTGATTGGCTTAAAAGTACAAGAAAACACTTCAAAAGTTACGTTTCTGAAGAATTTTAACAGTTTTCTTGTATCTACGAACGCCAGAATGCATAAAATTGACCTAAACGTCTCCTTTTCCTATTCTGAGTCGATTCTGCATGCTTTAAGTGTGTTTGGTGGCTCAGAACCATCAAAAAACGTTGAAATATAGATCAAATTCAATAAAAATCGACAAAAATACAGTTTCTAGCTAAAATTTGATGGTTTCGTTGCACTTTCCGAGCCCGTAGGTTATCTGATTGGCTTAAAAGTACAAGAAAACACTTCAAAAGTGACGTTTCTGAAGAATTTTAACAGTTTTCTTGTATCTACGAACGCCAGAATGCATAAAATTGACCTAAACGTCTCCTTTTCCTATTCTGAGTCGATTCTGCATGCTTTAAGTGTGTTTGGTGGCTCAGAACCATCAAAAAACGTTGAAATATAGTTCAAATTCAATAAAAATCGACAAAAATACAGTTTCTAGCTAAAATTTGATGGTTTCGTTGCACTTTCCGAGCCCGTAGGGTATCTGATTGGCTTAAAAGTACAAGAAAACACTTCAAAAGTGACGTTTCTGAAGAATTTTAACAGTTTTCTTGTATCTACGAACGCCAGAATGCATAAAATTGACCTAAACGTCTCCTTTTCCTATTCTGAGTCGATTCTGCATGCTTTAAGTGTGTTTGGTGGCTCAGAACCATCAAAAAACGTTGAAATATAGTTCAAATTCAATAAAAATCGACAAAAATACAGTTTCTAGCTAAAATTTGATGGTTTCGTTGCACTTTCCGAGCCCGTAGGGTATCTGATTGGCTTAAAAGTACAAGAAAACACTTCAAAAGTGACGTTTCTGAAGAATTTTAACAGTTTTCTTGTATCTACGAACGCCAGAATGCATAAAATTGACCTAAACGTCTCCTTTTCCTATTCTGAGTCGATTCTGCATGCTTTAAGTGTGTTTGGTGGCTCAGAACCATCAAAAAACGTTGAAATATAGTTCAAATTCAATAAAAATCGACAAAAATTCAGTTTCTAGCTAAAATTTGATGGTTTCGTTGCACTTTCCGAGCCCGTAGGGTATCTGATTGGCTTAAAAGTACAAGAAAACACTTCAAAAGTGACGTTTCTGAAGAATTTTAACAGTTTTCTTGTATCTACGAACGCCAGAATGCATAAAATTGACCTAAACGTCTCCTTTTCCTATTCTGAGTCGATTCTGCATGCTTTAAGTGTGTTTGGTGGCTCAGAACCATCAAAAAACGTTGAAATATAGTTCAAATTCAATAAAAATCGACAAAAATACAGTTTCTAGCTAAAATTTGATGGTTTCGTTGCACTTTCCGAGCCCGTCGGGTATCTGATTGGCTTAAAAGTACAAGAAAACACTTCAAAAGTGACGTTTCTGAAGAATTTTAACAGTTTTCTTGTATCTACGAACGCCAGAATGCATAAAATTGACCTAAACGTCTCCTTTTCCTATTCTGAGTCGATTCTGCATGCTTTAAGTGTGTTTGGTGGCTCAGAACCATCAAAAAACGTTGAAATATAGTTCAAATTCAATAAAAATCGACAAAAATACAGTTTCTAGCTAAAATTTGATGGTTTCGTTGCACTTTCCGAGTCCGTCGGGTATCTGATTGGCTTAAAAGTACAAGAAAACACTTCAAAAGTGACGTTTCTGAAGAATTTTAACAGTTTTCTTGTATCTACGAACGCCAGAATGCATAAAATTGACCTAAACGTCTCCTTTTCCTATTCTGAGTCGATTCTGCATGCTTTAAGTGTGTTTGGTGGCTCAGAACCATCAAAAAACGTTGAAATATAGTTCAAATTCAATAAAAATCGACAAAAATACAGTTTCTAGCTAAAATTTGATGGTTTCGTTGCACTTTCCGAGCCCGTAGGGTATCTGATTGGCTTAAAAGTACAAGAAAACACTTCAAAAGTGACGTTTCTGAAGAATTTTAACAATTTTCTTGTATCTACGAACGCCAGAATGCATAAAATTGACCTAAACGTCTCCTTTTCCTATTCTGAGTCGATTCTGCATGCTTTAAGTGTGTTTGGTGGCTCAGAACCATCAAAAAACGTTGAAATATAGTTCAAATTCAATAAAAATCGACAAAAATGCAGTTTCTAGCTAAAATTTGATGGTTTCGTTGCACTTTCCGAGCCCGTAGGGTATCTGATTGGCTTAAAAGTACAAGAAAACACTTCAAAAGTGACGTTTCTGAAGAATTTTAACAGTTTTCTTGTATCTACGAACGCCAGAATGCATAAAATTGACCTAAACGTCTCCTTTTCCTATTCTGAGTCGATTCTGCATGCTTTAAGTGTGTTTGGTGGCTCAGAACCATCAAAAAACGTTGAAATATAGTTCAAATTCAATAAAAATCGACAAAAATACAGTTTCTAGCTAAAATTTGATGGTTTCGTTACACTTTCCGAGCCCGTAGGGTATCTGATTGGCTTAAAAGTACAAGAAAACACTTCAAAAGTGACGTTTCTGAAGAATTTTAACAGTTTTCTTGTATCTACGAACGCCAGAATGCATAAAATTGACCTAAACGTCTCCTTTTCCTATTCTGAGTCGATTCTGCATGCTTTAAGTGTGTTTGGTGGCTCAGAACCATCAAAAAACGTTGAAATATAGTTCAAATTCAATAAAAATCGACAAAAATACAGTTTCTAGCTAAAATTTGATGGTTTCGTTGCACTTTCCGAGCCCGTAGGGTTTCTGATTGGCTTAAAAGTACAAGAAAACACTTCAAAAGTGACGTTTCTGAAGAATTTTAACAGTTTTCTTGTATCTACGAACGCCAGAATGCATAAAATTGACCTAAACGTCTCCTTTTCCTATTCTGAGTCGATTCTGCATGCTTTAAGTGTGTTTGGTGGCTCAGAACCATAAAAAAACGTTGAAATATAGTTCAAATTCAATAAAAATCGACAAAAATACAGTTTCTAGCTAAAATTTGATGGTTTCGTTGCACTTTCCGAGCCCGTAGGGTATCTGATTGGCTTAAAAGTACAAGAAAACACTTCAAAAGTGACGTTTCTGAAGAATTTTAACAGTTTTCTTGTATCTACGAACGCCAGAATGCATAAAATTTACCTAAACGTCTCCTTTTCCTATTCTGAGTCGATTCTGCATGCTTTAAGTGTGTTTCGTGGCTCAGAACCATCAAAAAACGTTGAAATATAGTTCAAATTCAATAAAAATCGACAAAAATACAGTTTCTAGCTAAAATTTGATGGTTTCGTTGCACTTTCCGAGCCCGTAGGGTATCTGATTGGCTTAAAAGTACAAGAAAACACTTCAAAAGTGACGTTTCTGAAGAATTTTAACAGTTTTCTTGTATCTACGAACGCCAGAATGCATAAAATTGACCTAAACGTCTCCTTTTCCTATTCTGAGTCGATTCTGCATGCTTTAAGTGTGTTTGGTGGCTCCGAACCATCAAAAAACTTTGAAATATAGTTCAAATTCAATAAAAATCGACAAAAATACAGTTTCTAGCTAAAATTTGATGGTTTCGTTGCACTTTCCAAGCCCGTAGGGTATCTGATTGGCTTAAAAGTACAAGAAAACACTTCAAAAGTGACGTTTCTGAAGAATTTTAACAGTTTTCTTGTATCTACGAACGCCAGAATGCATAAAATTGACCTAAACGTCTCCTTTTCCTATTCTGAGTCGATTCTGCATGCTTTAAGTGTGTTTGGTGGCTCAGAACCATCAAAAAACGTTGAAATATAGTTCAAATTCAATAAAAATCGACAAAAATACAGTTTCTAGCTAAAATTTGATGGTTTCGTTGCACTTTCCGAGCCCGTAGGGTATCTGATTGGCTTAAAAGTACAAGAAAACACTTCAAAAGTGACGTTTCTGAAGAATTTTAACAGTTTTCTTGTATCTACGAACGCCAGAATGCATAAAATTGACCTAAACGTCTCCTTTTCCTATTCTGAGTCGATTCTGCATGCTTTAAGTGTGTTTGGTGGCTCAGAACCATCAAAAAACGTTGAAATATAGTTCAAATTCAATAAAAATCGACAAAAATACAGTTTCTAGCTAAAATTTGATGGTTTCGTTGCACTTTCCGAGCCCGTAGGGTATCTGATTGGCTTAAAAGTACAAGAAAACACTTCAAAAGTGACGTTTCTGAAGAATTTTAACAGTTTTCTTGTATCTACGAACGCCAGAATGCACAAAATTGACCTAAACGTCTCCTTTTCCTATTCTGAGTCGATTCTGCATGCTTTAAGTGTGTTTGGTGGCTCAGAACCATCAAAAAACGTTGAAATATAGTTCAAATTCAATAAAAATCGACAAAAATACAGTTTCTAGCTAAAATTTGATGGTTTCGTTGCACTTTCCGAGCCCGTAGGGTATCTGATTGGCTTAAAAGTACAAGAAAACACTTCAAAAGTGACGTTTCTGAAGAATTTTAACAGTTTTCTTGTATCTACGAACGCCAGAATGCTAAAAATTGACCTAAACGTCTCCTTTTCCTATTCTGAGTCGATTCTGCATGCTTTAAGTGTGTTTGGTGGCTCAGAACCATCAAAAAACGTTGAAATATAGTTCAAATTCAATAAAAATCGACAAAAATACAGTTTCTAGCTAAAATTTGATGGTTTCGTTGCACTTTCCAAGCCCGTAGGGTATCTGATTGGCTTAAAAGTACAAGAAAACACTTCAAAAGTGACGTTTCTGAAGAATTTTAACAGTTTTCTTGTATCTACGAACGCCAGAATGCATAAAATTGACCTAAACGTCTCCTTTTCCTATTCTGAGTCGATTCTGCATGCTTTAAGTGTGTTTGGTGGCTCAGAACCATCAAAAAACGTTGAAATATAGTTCAAATTCAATAAAAATCGACAAAAATACAGTTTCTAGCTAAAATTTGATGGTTTCGTTGCACTTTCCGAGCCCGTAGGGTATCTGATTGGCTTAAAAGTACAAGAAAACACTTCAAAAGTGACGTTTCTGAAGAATTTTAACAGTTTTCTTGTATCTACGAACGCCAGAATGCATAAAATTGACCTAAACGTCTCCTTTTCCTATTCTGAGTCGATTCTGCATGCTTTAAGTGTGTTTGGTGGCTCAGAACCATCAAAAAACGTTGAAATATAGTTCAAATTCAATAAAAATCGACAAAAATACAGTTTCTAGCTAAAATTTGATGGTTTCGTTGCACTTTCCGAGCCCGTAGGGTATCTGATTGGCTTAAAAGTACAAGAAAACACTTCAAAAGTGACGTTTCTGAAGAATTTTAACAGTTTTCTTGTATCTACGAACGCCAGAATGCATAAAATTGACCTAAACGTCTCCTTTTCCTATTCTGAGTCGATTCTGCATGCTTTAAGTGTGTTTGGTGGCTCAGAACCATCAAAAAACGTTGAAATATAGTTCAAATTCAATAAAAATCGACAAAAATACAGTTTCTAGCTAAAATTTGATGGTTTCGTTGCACTTTCCGAGCCCGTAGGGTATCTGATTGGCTTAAAAGTACAAGAAAACACTTCAAAAGTGACGTTTCTGAAGAATTTTAACAGTTTTCTTGTATCTACGAACGCCAGAATGCATAAAATTGACCTAAACGTCTCCTTTTCCTATTCTGAGTCGATTCTGCATGCTTTAAGTGTGTTTGGTGGCTCAGAACCATCAAAAAACGTTGAAATATAGTTCAAATTCAATAAAAATCGACAAAAATACAGTTTCTAGCTAAAATTTGATGGTTTCGTTGCACTTTCCGAGCCCGTAGGGTATCTGATTGGCTTAAAAGTACAAGAAAGCACTTCAAAAGTGACGTTTCTGAAGAATTTTAACAGTTTTCTTGTATCTACGAACGCCAGAATGCATAAAATTGACCTAAACGTCTCCTTTTCCTATTCTGAGCCGATTCTGCATGCTTTAAGTGTGTTTGGTGGCTCAGAACCATCAAAAAACGTTGAAATATAGTTCAAATTCAATAAAAATCGACAAAAATACAGTTTCTAGCTAAAATTTGATGGTTTCGTTGCACTTTCCGAGCCCGTAGGGTATCTGATTGGCTTAAAAGTACAAGAAAACACTTCAAAAGTGACGTTTCTGAAGAATTTTAACAGTTTTCTTGTATCTACGAACGCCAGAATGCATAAAATTGACCTAAACGTCTCCTTTTCCTATTCTGAGTCGATTCTGCGTGCTTTAAGTGTGTTTGGTGGCTCAGAACCATCAAAAAACGTTGAAATATAGTTCAAATTCAATAAAAATCGACAAAAATACAGTTTCTAGCTAAAATTTGATGGTTTCGTTGCACTTTCCGAGCCCGTAGGGTATCTGATTGGCTTAAAAGTACAAGAAAACACTTCAAAAGTGACGTTTCTGAAGAATTTTAACAGTTTTCTTGTATCTACGAACGCCAGAATGCATAAAATTGACCTAAACGTCTCCTTTTCCTATTCTGAGTCGATTCTGCATGCTTTAAGTGTGTTTGGTGGCTCAGAACCTACAAAAAACGTTGAAATATAATTCAAATTCAATAAAAATCGACAAAAATACAGTTTCTAGCTAAAATTTGATGGTTTCGTTGCACTTTCCGAGCCCGTAGGGTATCTGATTGGCTTAAAAGTACAAGAAAACACTTCAAAAGTGACGTTTCTGAAGAATTTTAACAGTTTTCTTGTATCTACGAACGCCAGAATGCATAAAATTGACCTAAACGTCTCCTTTTCCTATTCTGATCGATTCTGCATGCTTTAAGTGTGTTTGGTGGCTCAGAACCATCAAAAAACGTTGAAATATAGTTCAAATTCAATAAAAATCGACAAAAATACAGTTTCTAGCTAAAATTTGATGGTTTCGTTGCACTTTCCGAGCCCGTAGGGTATCTGATTGGCTTAAAAGTACAAGAAAACACTTCAAAAGTGACGTTTCTGAAGAATTTTAACAGTTTTCTTGTATCTACGAACGCCAGAATGCATAAAATTGACCTAAACGTCTCCTTTTCCTATTCTGAGTCGATTCTGCATGCTTTAAGTGTGTTTGGTGGCTCAGAACCATCAAAAAACGTTGAAATATAGTTCAAATTCAATAAAAATCGACAAAAATACAGTTTCTAGCTAAAATTTGATGGTTTCGTTGCACTTTCCGAGCCCGTAGGGTATCTGATTGGCTTAAAAGTACAAGAAAACACTTCAAAAGTGACGTTTCTGAAGAATTTTAACAGTTTTCTTGTATCTACGAACGCCAGAATGCATAAAATTGACCTAAACGTCTCCTTTTCCTATTCTGAGTCGATTCTGCATGCTTTAAGTGTGTTTGGTGGCTCAGAACCATCAAAAAACGTTGAAATATAGTTCAAATTCAATAAAAATCGACAAAAAATACAGTTTCTAGCTAAAATTTGATGGTTTCGTTGCACTTTCCGAGCCCGTAGGGTATCTGATTGGCTTAAAAGTACAAGAAAACACTTCAAAAGTGACGTTTCTGAAGAATTTTAACAGTTTTCTTGTATCTACGAACGCCAGAATGCATAAAATTGACCTAAACGTCTCCTTTTCCTATTCTGAGTCGATTCTGCATGCTTTAAGTGTGTTTGGTGGCTCAGAACCATCAAAAAACGTTGAAATATAGTTCAAATTCAATAAAAATCGACAAAAATACAGTTTCTAGCTAAAATTTGATGGTTTCGTTGCACTTTCCGAGCCCGTAGGGTATCTGATTGGCTTAAAAGTACAAGAAAACACTTCAAAAGTGACGTTTCTGAAGAATTTTAACAGTTTTCTTGTATCTACGAACGCCAGAATGCATAAAATTGACCTAAACGTCTCCTTTTCCTATTCTGAGTCGATTCTGCATGCTTTAAGTGTGTTTGGTGGCTCAGAACCATCAAAAAACGTTGAAATATAGTTCAAATTCAATAAAAATCGACAAAAATACAGTTTCTAGCTAAAATTTGACGGTTTCGTTGCACTTTCCGAGCCCGTAGGGTATCTGATTGGCTTAAAAGTACAAGAAAACACTTCAAAAGTGACGTTTCTGAAGAATTTTAACAGTTTTCTTGTATCCACGAACGCCAGAATGCATAAAATTGACCTAAACGTCTCCTTTTCCTATTCTGAGTCGATTCTGCATGCTTTAAGTGTGTTTGGTGGCTCAGAACCATCAAAAAACTTTGAAATATAGTTCAAATTCAATAAAAATCGACAAAAATACAGTTTCTAGCTAAAATTTGATGGTTTCGTTGCACTTTCCGAGCCCGTAGGGTATCTGATTGGCTTAAAAGTACAAGAAAACACTTCAAAAGTGACGTTTCTGAAGAATTTTAACAGTTTTCTTGTATCTACGAACGCCAGAATGCATAAAATTGACCTAAACGTCTCCTTTTCCTATTCTGAGTCGATTCTGCATGCTTTAAGTGTGTTTGGTGGCTCAGAACCATCAAAAAACGTTGAAATATAGTTCAAATTCAATAAAAATCGACAAAAATACAGTTTCTAGCTAAAATTTGATGGTTTCGTTGCACTTTCCGAGCCCGTAGGGTATCTGATTGGCTTAAAAGTACAAGAAAACACTTCAAAAGTGACGTTTCTGAAGAATTTTAACAGTTTTCTTGTATCTACGAACGCCAGAATGCATAAAATTGACCTAAACGTCTCCTTTTCCTATTCTGAGTCGATTCTGCATGCTTTAAGTGTGTTTGGTGGCTCAGAACCATCAAAAAACGTTGAAATATAGTTCAAATTCAATAAAAATCGACAAAAATACAGTTTCTAGCTAAAATTTGATGGTTTCGTTGCACTTTCCGAGCCCGTAGGGTATCTGATTGGCTTAAAAGTACAAGAAAACACTTCAAAAGTGACGTTTCTGAAGAATTTTAACAGTTTTCTTGTATCTACGAACGCCAGAATGCATAAAATTGACCTAAACGTCTCCTTTTCCTATTCTGAGTCGATTCTGCATGCTTTAAGTGTGTTTGGTGGCTCAGAACCATCAAAAAACGTTGAAATATAGTTCAAATTCAATAAAAATCGACAAAAATACAGTTTCTAGCTAAAATTTGACGGTTTCGTTGCACTTTCCGAGCCCGTAGGGTATCTGATTGGCTTAAAAGTACAAGAAAACACTTCAAAAGTGACGTTTCTGAAGAATTTTAACAGTTTTCTTGTATCCACGAACGCCAGAATGCATAAAATTGACCTAAACGTCTCCTTTTCCTATTCTGAGTCGATTCTGCATGCTTTAAGTGTGTTTGGTGGCTCAGAACCATCAAAAAACTTTGAAATATAGTTCAAATTCAATAAAAATCGACAAAAATACAGTTTCTAGCTAAAATTTGATGGTTTCGTTGCACTTTCCGAGCCCGTAGGGTATCTGATTGGCTTAAAAGTACAAGAAAACACTTCAAAAGTGACGTTTCTGAAGAATTTTAACAGTTTTCTTGTATCTACGAACGCCAGAATGCATAAAATTGACCTAAACGTCTCCTTTTCCTATTCTGAGTCGATTCTGCATGCTTTAAGTGTGTTTGGTGGCTCAGAACCATCAAAAAACGTTGAAATATAGTTCAAATTCAATAAAAATCGACAAAAATACAGTTTCTAGCTAAAATTTGATGGTTTCGTTGCACTTTCCGAGCCCGTAGGGTATCTGATTGGCTTAAAAGTACAAGAAAACACTTCAAAAGTGACGTTTCTGAAGAATTTTAACAGTTTTCTTGTATCTACGAACGCCAGAATGCATAAAATTGACCTAAACGTCTCCTTTTCCTATTCTGAGTCGATTCTGCATGCTTTAAGTGTGTTTGGTGGCTCAGAACCATCAAAAAACGTTGAAATATAGTTCAAATTCAATAAAAATCGACAAAAATACAGTTTCTAGCTAAAATTTGATGGTTTCGTTGCACTTTCCGAGCCCGTAGGGTATCTGATTGGCTTAAAAGTACAAGAAAACACTTCAAAAGTGACGTTTCTGAAGAATTTTAACAGTTTTCTTGTATCTACGAACGCCAGAATGCATAAAATTGACCTAAACGTCTCCTTTTCCTATTCTGAGTCGATTCTGCATGCTTTAAGTGTGTTTGGTGGCTCAGAACCATCAAAAAACGTTGAAATATAGTTCAAATTCAATAAAAATCGACAAAAATACAGTTTCTAGCTAAAATTTGATGGTTTCGTTGCACTTTCCGAGCCCGTAGGGTATCTGATTGGCTTAAAAGTACAAGAAAACACTTCAAAAGTGACGTTTCTGAAGAATTTTAACAGTTTTCTTGTATCTACGAACGCCAGAATGCATAAAATTGACCTAAACGTCTCCTTTTCCTATTCTGAGTCGATTCTGCATGCTTTAAGTGTGTTTGGTGGCTCAGAACCATCAAAAAACGTTGAAATATAGTTCAAATTCAATAAAAATCGACAAAAATACAGTTTCTAGCTAAAATTTGATGGTTTCGTTGCACTTTCCGAGCCCGTAGGGTATCTGATTGGCTTAAAAGTACAAGAAAACACTTCAAAAGTGACGTTTCTGAAGAATTTTAACAGTTTTCTTGTATCTACGAACGCCAGAATGCATAAAATTGACCTAAACGTCTCCTTTTCCTATTCTGAGTCGATTCTGCATGCTTTAAGTGTGTTTGGTGGCTCAGAACCATCAAAAAACGTTGAAATATAGTTCAAATTCAATAAAAATCGACAAAAATACAGTTTCTAGCTAAAATTTGATGGTTTCGTTGCACTTTCCGAACCCGTAGGGTATCTGATTGGCTTAAAAGTACAAGAAAACACTTCAAAAGTGACGTTTCTGAAGAATTTTAACAGTTTTCTTGTATCTACGAACGCCAGAATGCATAAAATTGACCTAAACGTCTCCTTTTCGTATTCTGAGTCGATTCTGCATGCTTTAAGTGTGTTTGGTGGCTCAGAACCATCAAAAAACGTTGAAATATAGTTCAAATTCAATAAAAATCGACAAAAATACAGTTTCTAGCTAAAATTTGATGGTTTCGTTGCACTTTCCGAGCCCGTAGGGTATCTGATTGGCTTAAAAGTACAAGAAAACACTTCAAAAGTGACGTTTCTGAAGAATTTTAACAGTTTTCTTGTATCTACGAACGCCAGAATGCATAAAATTGACCTAATCGTCTCCTTTTCCTATTCTGAGTCGATTCTGCATGCTTTAAGTGTGTTTGGTGGCTCAGAACCATCAAAAAACGTTGAAATATAGTTCAAATTCAATAAAAATCGACAAAAATACAGTTTCTAGCTAAAATTTGATGGTTTCGTTGCACTTTCCGAGCCCGTAGGGTATCTGATTGGCTTAAAAGTACAAGAAAACACTTCAAAAGTGACGTTTCTGAAGAATTTTAACAGTTTTCTTGTATCTACGAACGCCAGAATGCATAAAATTGACCTAAACGTCTCCTTTTCCTATTCTGAGTCGATTCTGCATGCTTTAAGTGTGTTTGGTGGCTCAGAACCATCAAAAAACGTTGAAATATAGTTCAAATTCAATAAAAATCGACAAAAATACAGTTTCTAGCTAAAATTTGATGGTTTCGTTGCACTTTCCGAGCCCGTAGGGTATCTGATTGGCTTAAAAGTACAAGAAAACACTTCAAAAGTGACGTTTCTGAAGAATTTTAACAGTTTTCTTGTATCTACGAACGCCAGAATGCATAAAATTGACCTAAACGTCTCCTTTTCCTATTCTGAGTCGATTCTGCATGCTTTAAGTGTGTTTGGTGGCTCAGAACCATTAAAAAACGTTGAAATATAGTTCAAATTCAATAAAAATCGACAAAAATACAGTTTCTAGCTAAAATTTGATGGTTTCGTTGCACTTTCCGAGCCCGTAGGGTATCTGATTGGCTTAAAAGTACAAGAAAACACTTCAAAAGTGACGTTTCTGAAGAATTTTAACAGTTTTCTTGTATCTACGAACGCCAGAATGCATAAAATTGACCTAAACGTCTCCTTTTCCTATTCTGAGTCGATTCTGCATGCTTTAAGTGTGTTTGGTGGCTCAGAACCATCAAAAAACGTTGAAATATAGTTCAAATTCAATAAAAATCGACAAAAATACAGTTTCTAGCTAAAATTTGATGGTTTCGTTGCACTTTCCGAGCCCGTAGGGTATCTGATTGGCTTAAAAGTACAAGAAAACACTTCAAAAGTGACGTTTCTGAAGAATTTTAACAGTTTTCTTGTATCTACGAACGCCAGAATGCATAAAATTGACCTAAACGTCTCCTTTTCCTATTCTGAGTCGATTCTGCATGCTTTAAGTGTGTTTGGTGGCTCAGAACCATCAAAAAACGTTGAAATATAGTTCAAATTCAATAAAAACGACAAAAATACAGTTTCTAGCTAAAATTTGATGGTTTCGTTGCACTTTCCGAGCCCGTAGGGTATCTGATTGGTTTAAAAGTACAAGAAAACACTTCAAAAGTGACGTTTCTGAAGAATTTTAACAGTTTTCTTGTATCTACGAACGCCAGAATGCATAAAATTGACCTAAACGTCTCCTTTTCCTATTCTGAGTCGATTCTGCATGCTTTAAGTGTGTTTGGTGGCTCAGAACCATCAAAAAACGTTGAAATATAGTTCAAATTCAATAAAAATCGACAAAAATACAGTTTCTAGCTAAAATTTGATGGTTTCGTTGCACTTTCCGAGCCCGTAGGGTATCTGATTGGCTTAAAAGTACAAGAAAACACTTCAAAAGTGACGTTTCTGAAGAATTTTAACAGTTTTCTTGTATCTACGAACGCCAGAATGCATAAAATTGACCTAAACGTCTCCTTTTCCTATTCTGAGTCGATTCTGCATGCTTTAAGTGTGTTTGGTGGCTCAGAACCATCAAAAAACGTTGAAATATAGTTCAAATTCAATAAAAATCGACAAAAATACAGTTTCTAGCTAAAATTTGATGGTTTCGTTGCACTTTCCGAGCCCGTAGGGTATCTGATTGGCTTAAAAGTACAAGAAAACACTTCAAAAGTGACGTTTCTGAAGAATTTTAACAGTTTTCTTGTATCTACGAACGCCAGAATGCATAAAATTGACCTAAACGTCTCCTTTTCCTATTCTGAGTCGATTCTGCATGCTTTAAGTGTGTTTGGTGGCTCAGAACCATCAAAAAACGTTGAAATATAGTTCAAATTCAATAAAAATCGACAAAAATACAGTTTCTAGCTAAAATTTGATGGTTTCGTTGCACTTTCCGAGCCCGTTGGGTATCTGATTGGCTTAAAAGTACAAGAAAACACTTCAAAAGTGACGTTTCTGAAGAATTTTAACAGTTTTCTTGTATCTACGAACGCCAGAATGCATAAAATTGACCTAAACGTCTCCTTTTCCTATTCTGAGTCGATTCTGCATGCTTTAAGTGTGTTTGGTGGCTCAGAACCATCAAAAAACGTTGAAATATAGTTCAAATTCAATAAAAATCGACAAAAATACAGTTTCTAGCTAAAATTTGATGGTTTCGTTGCACTTTCCGAGCCCGTAGGGTATCTGATTGGCTTAAAAGTACAAGAAAACACTTCAAAAGTGACGTTTCTGAAGAATTTTAACAGTTTTCTTGTATCTACGAACGCCAGAATGCATAAAATTGACCTAAACGTCTCCTTTTCCTATTCTGAGTCGATTCTGCATGCTTTAAGTGTGTTTGGTGGCTCAGAACCATCAAAAAACGTTGAAATATAGTTCAAATTCAATAAAAATCGACAAAAATACAGTTTCTAGCTAAAATTTGATGGTTTCGTTGCACTTTCCGAGCCCGTAGGGTATCTGATTGGCTTAAAAGTACAAGAAAACACTTCAAAAGTGACGTTTCTGAAGAATTTTAACAGTTTTCTTGTATCTACGAACGCCAGAATGCATAAAATTGACCTAAACGTCTCCTTTTCCTATTCTGAGTCGATTCTGCATGCTTTAAGTGTGTTTGGTGGCTCAGAACCATCAAAAAACGTTGAAATATAGTTCAAATTCAATAAAAATCGACAAAAATACAGTTTCTAGCTAAAATTTGATGGTTTCGTTGCACTTTCCGAGACCGTTGGGTATCTGATTGGCTTAAAAGTACAAGAAAACACTTCAAAAGTGACGTTTCTGAAGAATTTTAACAGTTTTCTTGTATCTACGAGCGCCAGAATGCATAAAA
Organism: Zophobas morio; assembly: GCF_036711695.1. Classification (NCBI taxonomy): domain Eukaryota; kingdom Metazoa; phylum Arthropoda; class Insecta; order Coleoptera; family Tenebrionidae; genus Zophobas; species Zophobas morio. Next base: position 70,231 of record NW_026972659.1, read on the forward strand.
TTGACCTAAACGTCTCCTTTTCCTATTCTGAGTCGATTCTGCATGCTTTAAGTGTGTTTGGTGGCTCAGAACCATCAAAAAACGTTGAAATATAGTTCAAATTCAATAAAAATCGACAAAAATACAGTTTCTAGCTAAAATTTGATGGTTTCGTTGCACTTTCCGAGCCCGTAGGGTATCTGATTGGCTTAAAAGTACAAGAAAACACTTCAAAAGTGACGTTTCTGAAGAATTTTAACAGTTTTCTTGTATCTACGAACGCCAGAATGCATAAAATTGACCTAAACGTCTCCTTTTCCTATTCTGAGTCGATTCTGCATGCTTTAAGTGTGTTTGGTGGCTCAGAACCATAAAAAAACGTTGAAATATAGTTCAAATTCAATAAAAATCGACAAAAATACAGTTTCTAGCTAAAATTTGATGGTTTCGTTGCACTTTCCGAGCCCGTAGGGTATCTGATTGGCTTAAAAGTACAAGAAAACACTTCAAAAGTGACGTTTCTGAAGAATTTTAACAGTTTTCTTGTATCTACGAACGCCAGAATGCATAAAATTGACCTAAACGTCTCCTTTTCCTATTCTGAGTCGATTCTTCATGCTTTAAGTGTGTTTGGTGGCTCAGAACCATCAAAAAACGTTGAAATATAGTTCAAATTCAATAAAAATCGACAAAAATACAGTTTCTAGCTAAAATTTGATGGTTTCGTTGCACTTTCCGAGCCCGTTGGGTATCTGATTAGCTTAAAAGTACAAGAAAACACTTCAAAAGTGACGTTTCTGAAGAATTTTTAACAGTTTTCTTGTATCTACGAGCGCCAGAATGCATAAAATTGACCTAAACGTCTCCTTTTCCTATTCTGAGTCGATTCTGCATGCTTTAAGTGTGTTTGGTGGCTCAGAACCATCAAAAAACGTTGAAATATAGTTCAAATTCAATAAAAATCGACAAAAATAGTTTCTAGCTAAAATTTGATGGTTTCGTTGCACTTTCCGAGCCCGTTGGGTATCTGATTGGCTTAAAAGTACAAGAAAACACTTCAAAAGTGACGTTTCTGAAGAATTTTAACAGTTTTCTTGTATCTACGAGCGCCAGAATGCATAAAATTGACCTAAACGTCTCCTTTTCCTATTCTGAGTCGATTCTGCATGCTTTAAGTGTGTTTGGTGGCTCAGAACCATCAAAAAACGTTGAAATATAGTTCAAATTCAATAAAAATCGACAAAAATACAGTTTCTAGCTAAAATTTGATGGTTTCGTTGCACTTTCCGAGCCCGTAGGGTATCTGATTGGCTTAAAAGTACAAGAAAACACTTCAAAAGTGACGTTTCTGAAGAATTTTAACAGTTTTCTTGTATCTACGAACGCCAGAATGCATAAAATTGACCTAAACGTCTCCTTTTCCTATTCTGAGTCGATTCTGCATGCTTTAAGTGTGTTTGGTGGCTCAGAACCATCAAAAAACGTTGAAATATAGTTCAAATTCAATAAAAATCGACAAAAATACAGTTTCTAGCTAAAATTTGATGGTTTCGTTGCACTTTCCGAGCCCGTTGGGTATCTGATTGGCTTAAAAGTACAAGAAAACACTTCAAAAGTGACGTTTCTGAAGAATTTTAACAGTTTTCTTGTATCTACGAACGCCAGAATGCATAAAATTGACCTAAACGTCTCCTTTTCCTATTCTGAGTCGATTCTGCATGCTTTAAGTGTGTTTGGTGGCTCAGAACCATCAAAAAACGTTGAAATATAGTTCAAATTCAATAAAAATCGACAAAAATACAGTTTCTAGCTAAAATTTGATGGTTTCGTTGCACTTTCCGAGCCCGTAGGATATCTGATTGGCTTAAAAGTACAAGAAAACACTTCAAAAGTGACGTTTCTGAAGAATTTTAACAGTTTTCTTGTATCTACGAACGCCAGAATGCATAAAATTGACCTAAACGTCTCCTTTTCCTATTCTGAGTCGATTCTGCATGCTTTAAGTGTGTTTGGTGGCTCAGAACCATCAAAAAACGTTGAAATATAGTTCAAATTCAATAAAAATCGACAAAAATACAGTTTCTAGCTAAAATTCGATGGTTTCGTTGCACTTTCCGAGCCCGTAGGGTATCTGATTGGCTTAAAAGTACAAGAAAACACTTCAAAAGTGACGTTTCTGAAGAATTTTAACAGTTTTCTTGTATCTACGAACACCAGAATGCATAAAATTGACCTAAACGTCTCCTTTTCCTATTCTGAGTCGATTCTGCATGCTTTAAGTGTGTTTGGTGGCTCAGAACCATCAAAAAACGTTGAAATATAGTTCAAATTCAATAAAAATCGACAAAAATACAGTTTCTAGCTAAAATTTGATGGTTTCGTTGCACTTTCCGAGCCCGTTGGGTATCTGATTGGCTTAAAAGTACAAGAAAACACTTCAAAAGTGACGTTTCTGAAGAATTTTAACAGTTTTCTTGTATCTACGAACGCCAGAATGCATAAAATTGACCTAAACGTCTCCTTTTCCTATTCTGAGTCGATTCTGCATGCTTTAAGTGTGTTTGGTGGCTCAGAACCATCAAAAAACGTTGAAATATAGTTCAAATTCAATAAAAATCGACAAAAATACTGTTTCTAGCTAAAATTTGATGGTTTCGTTGCACTTTCCGAGCCCGTAGGGTATCTGATTGGCTTAAAAGTACAAGAAAACACTTCAAAAGTGACGTTTCTGAAGAATTTTAACAGTTTTCTTGTATCTACGAACGCCAGAATGCATAAAATTGACCTAAACGTCTCCTTTTCCTATTCTGAGTCGATTCTGCATGCTTTAAGTGTGTTTGGTGGCTCAGAACCATCAAAAAACGTTGAAATATAGTTCAAATTCAATAAAAATCGACAAAAATACAGTTTCTAGCTAAAATTTGATGGTTTCGTTGCACTTTCCGAGCCCGTAGGGTATCTGATTGGCTTAAAAGTACAAGAAAACACTTCAAAAGTGACGTTTCTGAACAATTTTAACAGTTTTCTTGTATCTACGAACGCCAGAATGCATAAAATTGACCTAAACGTCTCCTTTTCCTATTCTGAGTAGATTCTGCATGCTTTAAGTGTGTTTGGTGGCTCAGAACCATCAAAAAACGTTGAAATATAGTTCAAATTCAATAAAAATCGACAAAAATACAGTTTCTAGCTAAAATTTGATGGTTTCGTTGCACTTTCCGAGCCCGTAGGGTATCTGATTGGCTGAAAAGTACAAGAAAACACTTCAAAAGTGACGTTTCTGAAGAATTTTAACAGTTTTCTTGTATCTACGAACGCCAGAATGCATAAAATTGACCTAAACGTCTCCTTTTCCTATTCTGAGTCGATTCTGCATGTTTTAAGTGTGTTTGGTGGCTCAGAACCATCAAAAAACGTTGAAATATAGTTCAAATTCAATAAAAATCGACAAAAATACAGTTTCTAGCTAAAATTTGATGGTTTCGTTGCACTTTCCGAGCCCGTAGGGTATCTGATTGGCTTAAAAGTACAAGAAAACACTTCAAAAGTGACGTTTCTGAAGAATTTTAACAGTTTTCTTGTATCTACGAACGCCAGAATGCATAAAATTGACCTAAACGTCTCCTTTTCCTATTCTGAGTCGATTCTGCATGCTTTAAGTGTGTTTGGTGGCTCAGAACCATCAAAAAACGTTGAAATATAGTTCAAATTCAATAAAAATCGACAAAAATACAGTTTCTAGCTAAAATTTGATGGTTTCGTTGCACTTTCCGAGCCCGTAGGGTATCTGATTGGCTTAAAAGTACAAGAAAACACTTCAAAAGTGACGTTTCTGAAGAATTTTAAACAGTTTTCTTGTATCTACGAACGCCAGAATGCATAAAATTGACCTAAACGTCTCCTTTTCCTATTCTGAGTCGATTCTGCATGCTTTAAGTGTGTTTGGTGGCTCAGAACCATCAAAAAACGTTGAAATATAGTTCAAATTCAATAAAAATCGACAAAAATACAGTTTCTAGCTAAAATTTGATGGTTTCGTTGCACTTTCCGAGCCCGTAGGGTATCTGATTGG
>NW_026972660.1:0-47639 GCF_036711695.1 Zophobas morio
CGATTCTGCATGCCTTAAGTGTGTTTGGTGGCTCAGAACCATCAAAAAACGTTGAAATATAGTTCAAATTCAATAAAAATCGACAAAAATACAGTTTCTAGCTAAAATTTGATGGTTTCGTTGCACTTTCCGAGCCCGTAGGGTATCTGAGTGGCTTAAAAGTACAAGAAAACACTTCAAAAGTGACGTTTCTGAAGAATTTTAACAGTTTTCTTGTATCTACGAACGCCAGAATGCATAAAATTGACCTAAACGTCTCCTTTTCCTATTCTGAGTCGATTCTGCATGCTTTAAGTGTGTTTGGTGGCTCAGAACCATCAAAAAACGTTGAAATATAGTTCAAATTCAATAAAAATCGACAAAAATACAGTTTCTAGCTAAAATTTGATGGTTTCGTTGCACTTTCCGAGCCCGTTGGGTATCTGAGTGGCTTAAAAGTACAAGAAAACACTTCAAAAGTGACGTTTCTGAAGAATTTTAACAGTTTTCTTGTATCTACGAACGCCAGAATGCATAAAATTGACCTAAACGTCTCCTTTTCCTATTCTGAGTCGATTCTGCATGCTTTAAGTGTGTTTGGTGGCTCAGAACCATCAAAAAACGTTGAAATATTGTTCAAATTCAATAAAAATCGACAAAAATACAGTTTCTAGCTAAAATTTTATGGTTTCGTTGCACTTTCCGAGCCCGTAGGGTATCTGAGTGGCTTAAAAGTACAAGAAAACACTTCAAAAGTGACGTTTCTGAAGAATTTTAACAGTTTTCTTGTATCTACGAACGCCAGAATGCATAAAATTGACCTAAACGTCTCCTTTTCCTATTCTGATTCGATTCTGCATGCTTTAAGTGTGTTTGGTGGCTCAGAACCATCAAAAAACGTTGAAATATAGTTCAAATTCAATAAAAATCGACAAAAATACAGTTTCTAGCTAAAATTTGATGGTTTCGTTGCACTTTCCGAGCCCGTAGGGTATCTGAGTGGCTTAAAAGTACAAGAAAACACTTCAAAAGTGACGTTTCTGAAGAATTTTAACAGTTTTCTTGTATCTACGAACGCCAGAATGCATAAAATTGACCTAAACGTCTCCTTTTCCTATTCTGAGTCGATTCTGCATGCTTTAAGTGTGTTTGGTGGCTCAGAACCATCAAAAAACTTTGAAATATAGTTCAAATTCAATAAAAATCGACAAAAATACAGTTTCTAGCTAAAATTTGATGGTTTCGTTGCACTTTCCGAGCCCGTAGGGTATCTGAGTGGCTTAAAAGTACAAGAAAACACTTCAAAAGTGACGTTTCTGAAGAATTTTAACAGTTTTCTTGTATCTACGAACGCCAGAATGCATAAAATTGACCTAAACGTCTCCTTTTCCTATTCTGAGTCGATTCTGCATGCTTTAAGTGTGTTTGGTGGCTCAGAACCATCAAAAAACGTTGAAATATAGTTCAAATTCAATAAAAATCGACAAAAATACAGTTTCTAGCTAAAATTTGATGGTTTCGCTGCACTTTCCGAGCCCGTAGGGTATCTGAGTGGCTTAAAAGTACAAGAAAACACTTCAAAAGTGACGTTTCTGAAGAATTTTAACAGGTTTTTTTTCCTTGTATCTACGAACGCCAGAATGCATAAAATTGACCTAAACGTCTCCTTTTCCTATTCTGAGTCGATTCTGCATGCTTTAAGTGTGTTTGGTGGCTCAGAACCATCAAAAAACGTTGAAATATAGTTCAAATTCAATAAAAATCGACAAAAATACAGTTTCTAGCTAAAATTTGATGGTTTCGTTGCACTTTCCGAGCCCGTAGGGTATCTGAGTGGCTTAAAAGTACAAGAAAACACTTCAAAAGTGACGTTTCTGAAGAATTTTAACAGTTTTCTTGTATCTACGAACGCCAGAATGCATAAAATTGACCTAAACGTCTCCTTTTCCTATTCTGAGTCGATTCTGCATGCTTTAAGTGTGTTTGGTGGCTCAGAACCATCAAAAAACGTTGAAATATAGTTCAAATTCAATAAAAATCGACAAAAATACAGTTTCTAGCTAAAATTTGATGGTTTCGTTGCACTTTCCGAGCCCGTTGGGTATCTGAGTGGCTTAAAAGTACAAGAAAACACTTCAAAAGTGACGTTTCTGAAGAATTTTAACAGTTTTCTTGTATCTACGAACGCCAGAATGCATAAAATTGACCTAAACGTCTCCTTTTCCTATTCTGAGTCGATTCTGCATGCTTTAAGTGTGTTTGGTGGCTCAGAACCATCAAAAAACGTTGAAATATAGTTCAAATTCAATAAAAATCGACAAAAATACAGTTTCTAGCTAAAATTTGATGGTTTCGTTGCACTTTCCGAGCCCGTAGGGTATCTGAGTGGCTTAAAAGTACAAGAAAACACTTCAAAAGTGACGTTTCTGAAGAATTTTAACAGTTTTCTTGTATCTACGAACGCCAGAATGCATAAAATTGACCTAAACGTCTCCTTTTCCTATTCTGAGTCGATTCTGCATGCTTTAAGTGTGTTTGGTGGCTCAGAACCATCAAAAAACGTTGAAATATAGTTCAAATTCAATAAAAATCGACAAAAATACAGTTTCTAGCTAAAATTTGATGGTTTCGTTGCACTTTCCGAGCCCGTAGGGTATCTGAGTGGCTTAAAAGTACAAGAAAACACTTCAAAAGTGACGTTTCTGAAGAATTTTAACAGTTTTCTTGTATCTACGAACGCCAGAATGCATAAAATTGACCTAAACGTCTCCTTTTCCCATTCTGAGTCGATTCTGCATGCTTTAAGTGTGTTTGGTGGCTCAGAACCATCAAAAAACGTTGAAATATAGTTCAAATTCAATAAAAATCGACAAAAATACAGTTTCTAGCTAAAATTTGATGGTTTCGTTGCACTTTCCGAGCCCGTAGGGTATCTGAGTGGCTTAAAAGTACAAGAAAACACTTCAAAAGTGACGTTTCTGAAGAATTTTAACAGTTTTCTTGTATCTACGAACGCCAGAATGCATAAAATTGACCTAAACGTCTCCTTTTCCTATTCTGAGTCGATTCTGCATGCTTTAAGTGTGTTTGGTGGCTCAGAACCATCAAAAAACGTTGAAATATAGTTCAAATTCAATAAAAATCGACAAAAATACAGTTTCTAGCTAAAATTTGATGGTTTCGTTGCACTTTCCGAGCCCGTAGGGTATCTGAGTGGCTTAAAAGTACAAGAAAACACTTCAAAAGTGACGTTTCTGAAGAATTTTAACAGTTTTCTTGTATCTACGAACGCCAGAATGCATAAAATTGACCTAAACGTCTCCTTTTCCTATTCTGAGTCGATTCTGCATGCTTTAAGTGTGTTTGGTGGCTCAGAACCATCAAAAAACGTTGAAATATAGTTCAAATTCAATAAAAATCGACAAAAATACAGTTTCTAGCTAAAATTTGATGGTTTCGTTGCACTTTCCGAGCCCGTAGGGTATCTGAGTGGCTTAAAAGTACAAGAAAACACTTCAAAAGTGACGTTTCTGAAGAATTTTAACAGTTTTCTTGTATCTACGAACGCCAGAATGCATAAAATTGACCTAAACGTCTCCTTTTCCTATTCTGAGTCGATTCTGCATGCTTTAAGTGTGTTTGGTGGCTCAGAACCATCAAAAAACGTTGAAATATAGTTCAAATTCAATAAAAATCGACAAAAATACAGTTTCTAGCTAAAATTTGATGGTTTCGTTGCACTTTCCGAGCCCGTAGGGTATCTGAGTGGCTTAAAAGTACAAGAAAACACTTCAAAAGTGACGTTTCTGAAGAATTTTAACAGTTTTCTTGTATCTACGAACGCCAGAATGCATAAAATTGACCTAAACGTCTCCTTTTCCTATTCTGAGTCGATTCTGCATGCTTTAAGTGTGTTTGGTGGCTCAGAACCATCAAAAAACGTTGAAATATAGTTCAAATTCAATAAAAATCGACAAAAATACAGTTTCTAGCTAAAATTTGATGGTTTCGTTGCACTTTCCGAGCCCGTAGGGTATCTGAGTGGCTTAAAAGTACAAGAAAACACTTCAAAAGTGACGTTTCTGAAGAATTTTAACAGTTTTCTTGTATCTACGAACGCCAGAATGCATAAAATTGACCTAAACGTCTCCTTTTCCTATTCTGAGTCGATTCTGCATGCTTTAAGTGTGTTTGGTGGCTCAGAACCATCAAAAAACGTTGAAATATAGTTCAAATTCAATAAAAATCGACAAAAATACAGTTTCTAGCTAAAATTTGATGGTTTCGTTGCACTTTCCGAGCCCGTAGGGTATCTGAGTGGCTTAAAAGTACAAGAAAACACTTCAAAAGTGACGTTTCTGAAGAATTTTAACAGTTTTCTTGTATCTACGAACGCCAGAATGCATAAAATTGACCTAAACGTCTCCTTTTCCTATTCTGAGTCGATTCTGCATGCTTTAAGTGTGTTTGGTGGCTCAGAACCATCAAAAAACGTTGAAATATAGTTCAAATTCAATAAAAATCGACAAAAATACAGTTTCTAGCTAAAATTTGATGGTTTCGTTGCACTTTCCGAGCCCGTAGGGTATCTGAGTGGCTTAAAAGTACAAGAAAACACTTCAAAAGTGACGTTTCTGAAGAATTTTAACAGTTTTCTTGTATCTACGAACGCCAGAATGCATAAAATTGACCTAAACGTCTCCTTTTCCTATTCTGAGTCGATTCTGCATGCTTTAAGTGTGTTTGGTGGCTCAGAACCATCAAAAAACGTTGAAATATAGTTCAAATTCAATAAAAATCGACAAAAATACAGTTTCTAGCTAAAATTTGATGGTTTCGTTGCACTTTCCGAGCCCGTAGGGTATCTGAGTGGCTTAAAAGTACAAGAAAACACTTCAAAAGTGACGTTTCTGAAGAATTTTAACAGTTTTCTTGTATCTACGAACGCCAGAATGCATAAAATTGACCTAAACGTCTCCTTTTCCTATTCTGAGTCGATTCTGCATGCTTTAAGTGTGTTTGGTGGCTCAGAACCATCAAAAAACGTTGAAATATAGTTCAAATTCAATAAAAATCGACAAAAATACAGTTTCTAGCTAAAATTTGATGGTTTCGTTGCACTTTCCGAGCCCGTAGGGTATCTGAGTGGCTTAAAAGTACAAGAAAACACTTCAAAAGTGACGTTTCTGAAGAATTTTAACAGTTTTCTTGTATCTACGAACGCCAGAATGCATAAAATTGACCTAAACGTCTCCTTTTCCTATTCTGAGTCGATTCTGCATGCTTTAAGTGTGTTTGGTGGCTCAGAACCATCAAAAAACGTTGAAATATAGTTCAAATTCAATAAAAATCGACAAAAATACAGTTTCTAGCTAAAATTTGATGGTTTCGTTGCACTTTCCGAGCCCGTAGGGTATCTGAGTGGCTTAAAAGTACAAGAAAACACTTCAAAAGTGACGTTTCTGAAGAATTTTAACAGTTTTCTTGTATCTACGAACGCCAGAATGCATAAAATTGACCTAAACGTCTCCTTTTCCTATTCTGAGTCGATTCTGCATGCTTTAAGTGTGTTTGGTGGCTCAGAACCATCAAAAAACGTTGAAATATAGTTCAAATTCAATAAAAATCGACAAAAATACAGTTTCTAGCTAAAATTTGATGGTTTCGTTGCACTTTCCGAGCCCGTAGGGTATCTGAGTGGCTTAAAAGTACAAGAAAACACTTCAAAAGTGACGTTTCTGAAGAATTTTAACAGTTTTCTTGTATCTACGAACGCCAGAATGCATAAAATTGACCTAAACGTCTCCTTTTCCTATTCTGAGTCGATTCTGCATGCTTTAAGTGTGTTTGGTGGCTCAGAACCATCAAAAAACGTTGAAATATAGTTCAAATTCAATAAAAATCGACAAAAATACAGTTTCTAGCTAAAATTTGATGGTTTCGTTGCACTTTCCGAGCCCGTAGGGTATCTGAGTGGCTTAAAAGTACAAGAAAACACTTCAAAAGTGACGTTTCTGAAGAATTTTAACAGTTTTCTTGTATCTACGAACGCCAGAATGCATAAAATTGACCTAAACGTCTCCTTTTCCTATTCTGAGTCGATTCTGCATGCTTTAAGTGTGTTTGGTGGCTCAGAACCATCAAAAAACGTTGAAATATAGTTCAAATTCAATAAAAATCGACAAAAATACAGTTTCTAGCTAAAATTTGATGGTTTCGTTGCACTTTCCGAGCCCGTAGGGTATCTGAGTGGCTTAAAAGTACAAGAAAACACTTCAAAAGTGACGTTTCTGAAGAATTTTAACAGTTTTCTTGTATCTACGAACGCCAGAATGCATAAAATTGACCTAAACGTCTCCTTTTCCTATTCTGAGTCGATTCTGCATGCTTTAAGTGTGTTTGGTGGCTCAGAACCATCAAAAAACGTTGAAATATAGTTCAAATTCAATAAAAATCGACAAAAATACAGTTTCTAGCTAAAATTTGATGGTTTCGTTGCACTTTCCGAGCCCGTAGGGTATCTGAGTGGCTTAAAAGTACAAGAAAACACTTCAAAAGTGACGTTTCTGAAGAATTTTAACAGTTTTCTTGTATCTACGAACGCCAGAATGCATAAAATTGACCTAAACGTCTCCTTTTCCTATTCTGAGTCGATTCTGCATGCTTTAAGTGTGTTTGGTGGCTCAGAACCATCAAAAAACGTTGAAATATAGTTCAAATTCAATAAAAATCGACAAAAATACAGTTTCTAGCTAAAATTTGATGGTTTCGTTGCACTTTCCGAGCCCGTAGGGTATCTGAGTGGCTTAAAAGTACAAGAAAACACTTCAAAAGTGACGTTTCTGAAGAATTTTAACAGTTTTCCTTGTATCTACGAACGCCAGAATGCATAAAATTGACCTAAACGTCTCCTTTTCCTATTCTGAGTCGATTCTGCATGCTTTAAGTGTGTTTGGTGGCTCAGAACCATCAAAAAACGTTGAAATATAGTTCAAATTCAATAAAAATCGACAAAAATACAGTTTCTAGCTAAAATTTGATGGTTTCGTTGCACTTTCCGAGCCCGTAGGGTATCTGAGTGGCTTAAAAGTACAAGAAAACACTTCAAAAGTGACGTTTCTGAAGAATTTTAACAGTTTTCTTGTATCTACGAACGCCAGAATGCATAAAATTGACCTAAACGTCTCCTTTTCCTATTCTGAGTCGATTCTGCATGCTTTAAGTGTGTTTGGTGGCTCAGAACCATCAAAAAACGTTGAAATATAGTTCAAATTCAATAAAAATCGACAAAAATACAGTTTCTAGCTAAAATTTGATGGTTTCGTTGCACTTTCCGAGCCCGTAGGGTATCTGAGTGGCTTAAAAGTACAAGAAAACACTTCAAAAGTGACGTTTCTGAAGAATTTTAACAGTTTTCTTGTATCTACGAACGCCAGAATGCATAAAATTGACCTAAACGTCTCCTTTTCCTATTCTGAGTCGATTCTGCATGCTTTAAGTGTGTTTGGTGGCTCAGAACCATCAAAAAACGTTGAAATATAGTTCAAATTCAATAAAAATCGACAAAAATACAGTTTCTAGCTAAAATTTGATGGTTTCGTTGCACTTTCCGAGCCCGTAGGGTATCTGAGTGGCTTAAAAGTACAAGAAAACACTTCAAAAGTGACGTTTCTGAAGAATTTTAACAGTTTTCTTGTATCTACGAACGCCAGAATGCATAAAATTGACCTAAACGTCTCCTTTTCCTATTCTGAGTCGATTCTGCATGCTTTAAGTGTGTTTGGTGGCTCAGAACCATCAAAAAACGTTGAAATATAGTTCAAATTCAATAAAAATCGACAAAAATACAGTTTCTAGCTAAAATTTGATGGTTTCGTTGCACTTTCCGAGCCCGTAGGGTATCTGAGTGGCTTAAAAGTACAAGAAAACACTTCAAAAGTGACGTTTCTGAAGAATTTTAACAGTTTTCTTGTATCTACGAACGCCAGAATGCATAAAATTGACCTAAACGTCTCCTTTTCCTATTCTGAGTCGATTCTGCATGCTTTAAGTGTGTTTGGTGGCTCAGAACCATCAAAAAACGTTGAAATATAGTTCAAATTCAATAAAAATCGACAAAAATACAGTTTCTAGCTAAAATTTGATGGTTTCGTTGCACTTTCCGAGCCCGTAGGGTATCTGAGTGGCTTAAAAGTACAAGAAAACACTTCAAAAGTGACGTTTCTGAAGAATTTTAACAGTTTTCTTGTATCTACGAACGCCAGAATGCATAAAATTGACCTAAACGTCTCCTTTTCCTATTCTGAGTCGATTCTGCATGCTTTAAGTGTGTTTGGTGGCTCAGAACCATCAAAAAACGTTGAAATATAGTTCAAATTCAATAAAAATCGACAAAAATACAGTTTCTAGCTAAAATTTGATGGTTTCGTTGCACTTTCCGAGCCCGTAGGGTATCTGAGTGGCTTAAAAGTACAAGAAAACACTTCAAAAGTGACGTTTCTGAAGAATTTTAACAGTTTTCTTGTATCTACGAACGCCAGAATGCATAAAATTGACCTAAACGTCTCCTTTTCCTATTCTGAGTCGATTCTGCATGCTTTAAGTGTGTTTGGTGGCTCAGAACCATCAAAAAACGTTGAAATATAGTTCAAATTCAATAAAAATCGACAAAAATACAGTTTCTAGCTAAAATTTGATGGTTTCGTTGCACTTTCCGAGCCCGTAGGGTATCTGAGTGGCTTAAAAGTACAAGAAAACACTTCAAAAGTGACGTTTCTGAAGAATTTTAACAGTTTTCTTGTATCTACGAACGCCAGAATGCATAAAATTGACCTAAACGTCTCCTTTTCCTATTCTGAGTCGATTCTGCATGCTTTAAGTGTGTTTGGTGGCTCAGAACCATCAAAAAACGTTGAAATATAGTTCAAATTCAATAAAAATCGACAAAAATACAGTTTCTAGCTAAAATTTGATGGTTTCGTTGCACTTTCCGAGCCCGTAGGGTATCTGAGTGGCTTAAAAGTACAAGAAAACACTTCAAAAGTGACGTTTCTGAAGAATTTTAACAGTTTTCTTGTATCTACGAACGCCAGAATGCATAAAATTGACCTAAACGTCTCCTTTTCCTATTCTGAGTCGATTCTGCATGCTTTAAGTGTGTTTGGTGGCTCAGAACCATCAAAAAACGTTGAAATATAGTTCAAATTCAATAAAAATCGACAAAAATACAGTTTCTAGCTAAAATTTGATGGTTTCGTTGCACTTTCCGAGCCCGTAGGGTATCTGAGTGGCTTAAAAGTACAAGAAAACACTTCAAAAGTGACGTTTCTGAAGAATTTTAACAGTTTTCTTGTATCTACGAACGCCAGAATGCATAAAATTGACCTAAACGTCTCCTTTTCCTATTCTGAGTCGATTCTGCATGCTTTAAGTGTGTTTGGTGGCTCAGAACCATCAAAAAACGTTGAAATATAGTTCAAATTCAATAAAAATCGACAAAAATACAGTTTCTAGCTAAAATTTGATGGTTTCGTTGCACTTTCCGAGCCCGTAGGGTATCTGAGTGGCTTAAAAGTACAAGAAAACACTTCAAAAGTGACGTTTCTGAAGAATTTTAACAGTTTTCTTGTATCTACGAACGCCAGAATGCATAAAATTGACCTAAACGTCTCCTTTTCCTATTCTGAGTCGATTCTGCATGCTTTAAGTGTGTTTGGTGGCTCAGAACCATCAAAAAACGTTGAAATATAGTTCAAATTCAATAAAAATCGACAAAAATACAGTTTCTAGCTAAAATTTGATGGTTTCGTTGCACTTTCCGAGCCCGTAGGGTATCTGAGTGGCTTAAAAGTACAAGAAAACACTTCAAAAGTGACGTTTCTGAAGAATTTTAACAGTTTTCTTGTATCTACGAACGCCAGAATGCATAAAATTGACCTAAACGTCTCCTTTTCCTATTCTGAGTCGATTCTGCATGCTTTAAGTGTGTTTGGTGGCTCAGAACCATCAAAAAACGTTGAAATATAGTTCAAATTCAATAAAAATCGACAAAAATACAGTTTCTAGCTAAAATTTGATGGTTTCGTTGCACTTTCCGAGCCCGTAGGGTATCTGAGTGGCTTAAAAGTACAAGAAAACACTTCAAAAGTGACGTTTCTGAAGAATTTTAACAGTTTTCTTGTATCTACGAACGCCAGAATGCATAAAATTGACCTAAACGTCTCCTTTTCCTATTCTGAGTCGATTCTGCATGCTTTAAGTGTGTTTGGTGGCTCAGAACCATCAAAAAACGTTGAAATATAGTTCAAATTCAATAAAAATCGACAAAAATACAGTTTCTAGCTAAAATTTGATGGTTTCGTTGCACTTTCCGAGCCCGTAGGGTAAATGAGTGGCTTAAAAGTACAAGAAAACACTTCAAAAGTGACGTTTCTGAAGAATTTTAACAGTTTTCTTGTATCTACGAACGCCAGAATGCATAAAATTGACCTAAACGTCTCCTTTTCCTATTCTGAGTCGATTCTGCATGCTTTAAGTGTGTTTGGTGGCTCAGAACCATCAAAAAACGTTGAAATATAGTTCAAATTCAATAAAAATCGACAAAAATACAGGTGCTAGCTAAAATTTGATGGTTTCGTTGCACTTTCCGAGCCCGTAGGGTATCTGAGTGGCTTAAAAGTACAAGAAAACACTTCAAAAGTGACGTTTCTGAAGAATTTTAACAGTTTTCTTGTATCTACGAACGCCAGAATGCATAAAATTGACCTAAACGTCTCCTTTTCCTATTCTGAGTCGATTCTGCATGCTTTAAGTGTGTTTGGTGGCTCAGAACCATCAAAAAACGTTGAAATATAGTTCAAATTCAATAAAAATCGACAAAAATACAGTTTCTAGCTAAAATTTGATGGTTTCGTTGCACTTTCCGAGCCCGTAGGGTATCTGAGTGGCTTAAAAGTACAAGAAAACACTTCAAAAGTGACGTTTCTGAAGAATTTTAACAGTTTTCTTGTATCTACGAACGCCAGAATTCATAAAATTGACCTAAACGTCTCCTTTTCCTATTCTGAGTCGATTCTGCATGCTTTAAGTGTGTTTGGTGGCTCAGAACCATCAAAAAACGTTGAAATATAGTTCAAATTCAATAAAAATCGACAAAAATACAGTTTCTAGCTAAAATTTGATGGTTTCGTTGCACTTTCCGAGCCCGTAGGGTATCTGAGTGGCTTAAAAGTACAAGAAAACACTTCGAAAGTGACGTTTCTGAAGAATTTTAACAGTTTTCTTGTATCTACGAACGCCAGAATGCATAAAATTGACCTAAACGTCTCCTTTTCCTATTCTGAGTCGATTCTGAATGCTTTAAGTGTGTTTGGTGGCTCAGAACCATCAAAAAACGTTGAAATATAGTTCAAATTCAATAAAAATCGACAAAAATACAGTTTCTAGCTAAAATTTGATGGTTTCGTTGCACTTTCCGAGCCCGTAGGGTATCTGAGTGGCTTAAAAGTACAAGAAAACACTTCAAAAGTGACGTTTCTGAAGAATTTTAACAGTTTTCTTGTATCTACGAACGCCAGAATGCATAAAATTGACCTAAACGTCTCCTTTTCCTATTCTGAGTCGATTCTGCATGCTTTAAGTGTGTTTGGTGGCTCAGAACCATCAAAAAACGTTGAAATATAGTTCAAATTCAATAAAAATCGACAAAAATACAGTTTCTAGCTAAAATTTGATGGTTTCGTTGCACTTTCCGAGCCCGTAGGGTATCTGAGTGGCTTAAAAGTACAAGAAAACATTTCAAAAGTGACGTTTCTGAAGAATTTTAACAGTTTTCTTGTATCTACGAACGCCAGAATGCATAAAATTGACCTAAACGTCTCCTTTTCCTATTCTGAGTCGATTCTGCATGCTTTAAGTGTGTTTGGTGGCTCAGAACCATCAAAAAACGTTGAAATATAGTTCAAATTCAATAAAAATCGACAAAAATACAGTTTCTAGCAAAAGTTTGATGGTTTCGTTGCACTTTCCGAGCCCGTAGGGTATCTGAGTGGCTTAAAAGTACAAGAAAACACTTCAAAAGTGACGTTTCTGAAGAATTTTAACAGTTTTCTTGTATCTACGAACGCCAGAATGCATAAAATTGACCTAAACGTCTCCTTTTCCTATTCTGAGTCGATTCTGCATGCTTTAAGTGTGTTTGGTGGCTCAGAACCATCAAAAAACGTTGAAATATAGTTCAAATTCAATAAAAATCGACAAAAATACAGTTTCTAGCTAAAATTTGATGGTTTCGTTGCACTTTCCGAGCCCGTAGGGTATCTGAGTGGCTTAAAAGTACAAGAAAACACTTCAAAAGTGACGTTTCTGAAGAATTTTAACAGTTTTCTTGAATCTACGAACGCCAGAATGCATAAAATTGACCTAAACGTCTCCTTTTTCTATTCTGAGTCGATTCTGCATGCTTTAAGTGTGTTTGGTGGCTCAGAACCATCAAAAAACGTTGAAATATAGTTCAAATTCAATAAAAATCGACAAAAATACAGTTTCTAGCTAAAATTTGATGGTTTCGTTGCACTTTCCGAGCCCGTAGGGTATCTGAGTGTCTTAAAAGTACAAGAAAACACTTCAAAAGTGACGTTTCTGAAGAATTTTAACAGTTTTCTTGTATCTACGAACGCCAGAATGCATAAAATTGACCTAAACGTCTCCTTTTCCAATTCTGAGTCGATTCTGCATGCTTTAAGTGTGTTTGGTGGCTCAGAACCATCAAAAAACGTTGAAATATAGTTCAAATTCAATAAAAATCGACAAAAATACAGTTTCTAGCTAAAATTTTATGGTTTCGTTGCACTTTCCGAGCCCGTAGGGTATCTGAGTGGCTTAAAAGTACAAGAAAACACTTCAAAAATGACGTTTCTGAAGAATTTTAACAGTTTTCTTGTATCTACGAACGCCAGAATGCATAAAATTGACCTAAACGTCTCCTTTTCCTATTCTGAGTCGATTCTGCATGCTTTAAGTGTGTTTGGTGGCTCAGAACCATCAAAAAACGTTGAAATATAGTTCAAATTCAATAAAAATCGACAAAAATACAGTTTCTAGCTAAAATTTGATGGTTTCGTTGCACTTTCCGAGCCCGTAGGGTATCTGAGTGGCTTAAAAGTACAAGAAAACACTTCAAAAGTGACGTTTCTGAAGAATTTTAACAGTTTTCTTGTATCTACGAACGCCAGAATGCATAAAATTGACCTAAACGTCTCCTTTTCCTATTCTGAGTCGATTCTGCATGCTTTAAGTGTGTTTGGTGGCTCAGAACCATCAAAAAACGTTGAAATATAGTTCAAATTCAATAAAAATCGACAAAAATACAGTTTCTAGCTAAAATTTGATGGTTTCGTTGCACTTTCCGAGCCCGTTGGGTATCTGAGTGGCTTAAAAGTACAAGAAAACACTTCAAAAGTGACGTTTCTGAAGAATTTTAACAGTTTTCTTGTATCTACGAACGCCAGAATGTATAAAATTGACCTAAACGTCTCCTTTTCCTATTCTGAGTCGATTCTGCATGCTTTAAGTGTGTTTGGTGGCTCAGAACCATCAAAAAACGTTGAAATATAGTTCAAATTCAATAAAAATCGACAAAAATACAGTTTCTAGCTAAAATTTGATGGTTTCGTTGCACTTTCCGAGCCCGTAGGGTATCTGAGTGGCTTAAAAGTACAAGAAAACACTTCAAAAGTGACGTTTCTGAAGAATTTTAACAGTTTTCTTGTATCTACGAACGCCAGAATGCATAAAATTGACCTAAACGTCTCCTTTTCCTATTCTGAGTCGATTCTGCATGCTTTAAGTGTGTTTGGTGGCTCAGAACCATCAAAAAACGTTGAAATATAGTTCAAATTCAATAAAAATCGACAAAAATACAGTTTCTAGCTAAAATTTGATGGTTTCGTTGCACTTTCCGAGCCCGTAGGGTATCTGAGTGGCTTAAAAGTACAAGAAAACACTTCAAAAGTGACGTTTCTGAAGAATTTTAACAGTTTTCTTGTATCTACGAACGCCAGAATGCATAAAATTGACCTAAACGTCTCCTTTTCCTATTCTGAGTCGATTCTGCATGCTTTAAGTGTGTTTGGTGGCTCAGAACCATCAAAAAACGTTGAAATATAGTTCAAATTCAATAAAAATCGACAAAAATACAGTTTCTAGCTAAAATTTGATGGTTTCGTTGCACTTTCCGAGCCCGTAGGGTATCTGAGTGGCTTAAAAGTACAAGAAAACACTTCAAAAGTGACGTTTCTGAAGAATTTTAACAGTTTTCTTGTATCTACGAACGCCAGAATGCATAAAATTGACCTAAACGTCTCCTTTTCCTATTCTGAGTCGATTCTGCATGCTTTAAGTGTGTTTGGTGGCTCAGAACCATCAAAAAACGTTGAAATATAGTTCAAATTCAATAAAAATCGACAAAAATAGAGTTTCTAGCTAAAATTTGATGGTTTCGTTGCACTTTCCGAGCCCGTAGGGTATCTGAGTGGCTTAAAAGTCCAAGAAAACACTTCAAAAGTGACGTTTCTGAAGAATTTTAACAGTTTTCTTGTATCTACGAACGCCAGAATGCATAAAATTGACCTAAACGTCTCCTTTTCCTATTCTGAGTCGATTCTGCATGCTTTAAGTGTGTTTGGTGGCTCAGAACCATCAAAAAACGTTGAAATATAGTTCAAATTCAATAAAAATCGACAAAAATACAGTTTCTAGCTAAAATTTGATGGTTTCGTTGCACTTTCCGAGCCCGTAGGGTATCTGAGTGGCTTAAAAGTACAAGAAAACACTTCAAAAGTGACGTTTCTGAAGAATTTTAATAGTTTTCTTGTATCTACGAACGCCAGAATGCATAAAATTGACCTAAACGTCTCCTTTTCCTATTCTGAGTCGATTCTGCATGCTTTAAGTGTGTTTGGTGGCTCAGAACCATCAAAAAACGTTGAAATATAGTTCAAATTCAATAAAAATCGACAAAAATACAGTTTCTAGCTAAAATTTGATGGTTTCGTTGCACTTTCCGAGCCCGTAGGGTATCTGAGTGGCTTAAAAGTACAAGAAAACACTTCAAAAGTGACGTTTCTGAAGAATTTTAACAGTTTTCTTGTATCTACGAACGCCAGAATGCATAAAATTGACCTAAACGTCTCCTTTTCCTATTCTGAGTCGATTCTGCATGCTTTAAGTGTGTTTGGTGGCTCAGAACCATCAAAAAACGTTGAAATATAGTTCAAATTCAATAAAAATCGACAAAAATACAGTTTCTAGCTAAAATTTGATGGTTTCGTTGCACTTTCCGAGCCCGTGGGGTATCTGAGTGGCTTAAAAGTACAAGAAAACACTTCAAAAGTGACGTTTCTGAAGAATTTTAACAGTTTTCTTGTATCTACGAACGCCAGAATGCATAAAATTGACCTAAACGTCTCCTTTTCCTATTCTGAGTCGATTCTGCATGCTTTAAGTGTGTTTGGTGGCTCAGAACCATCAAAAAACGTTGAAATATAGTTCAAATTCAATAAAAATCGACAAAAATACAGTTTCTAGCTAAAATTTGATGGTTTCGTTGCACTTTCCGAGCCCGTAGGGTATCTGAGTGGCTTAAAAGTACAAGAAAACACTTCAAAAGTGACGTTTCTGAAGAATTTTAACAGTTTTCTTGTATCTACGAACGCCAGAATGCATAAAATTGACCTAAACGTCTCCTTTTCCTATTCTGAGTCGATTCTGCATGCTTTAAGTGTGTTTGGTGGCTCAGAACCATCAAAAAACGTTGAAATATAGTTCAAATTCAATAAAAATCGACAAAAATACAGTTTCTAGCTAAAATTTGATGGTTTCGTTGCACTTTCCGAGCCCGTAGGGTATCTGAGTGGCTTAAAAGTACAAAAAAACACTTCAAAAGTGACGTTTCTGAAGAATTTTAACAGTTTTCTTGTATCTACGAATGCCAGAATGCATTAAATTGACCTAAACGTCTCCTTTTCCTATTCTGAGTCGATTCTGCATGCTTTAAGTGTGTTTGGTGGCTCAGAACCATCAAAAAACGTTGAAATATAGTTCAAATTCAATAAAAATCGACAAAAATACAGTTTCTAGCTAAAATTTGATGGTTTCGTTGCACTTTCCGAGCCCGTAGGGTATCTGAGTGGCTTAAAAGTCCAAGAAAACACTTCAAAAGTGACGTTTCTGAAGAATTTTAACAGTTTTCTTGTATCTACGAACGCCAGAATGCATAAAATTGACCTAAACGTCTCCTTTTCCTATTCTGAGTCGATTCTGCATGCTTTAAGTGTGTTTGGTGGCTCAGAACCATCAAAAAACGTTGAAATATAGTTCAAATTCAATAAAAATCGACAAAAATACAGTTTCTAGCTAAAATTTGATGGTTTCGTTGCACTTTCCGAGCCCGTAGGGTATCTGAGTGGCTTAAAAGTACAAGAAAACACTTCAAAAGTGACGTTTCTGAAGAATTTTAACAGTTTTCTTGTATCTACGAACTCCATGATGCATAAAATTGACCTAAACGTCTCCTTTTCCTATTCTGAGTCGATTCTGCATGCTTTAAGTGTGTTTGGTGGCTCAGAACCATCAAAAAACGTTGAAATATAGTTCAAATTCAATAAAAATCGACAAAAATACAGTTTCTAGCTAAAATTTGATGGTTTCGTTGCACTTTCCGAGCCCGTAGGGTATCTGAGTGGCTTAAAAGTACAAGAAAACACTTCAAAAGTGACGTTTCTGAAGAATTTTAACAGTTTTCTTGTATCTACGAACGCCAGAATGCATAAAATTGACCTAAACGTCTCCTTTTCCTATTCTGAGTCGATTCTGCATGCTTTAAGTGTGTTTGGTGGCTCAGAACCATCAAAAAACGTTGAAATATAGTTCAAATTCAATAAAAATCGACAAAAATACAGTTTCTAGCTAAAATTTGATGGTTTCGTTGCACTTTCCGAGCCCGTAGGGTATCTGAGTGGCTTAAAAGTACAAGAAAACACTTCAAAAGTGACGTTTCTGAAGAATTTTAACAGTTTTCTTGTATCTACGAACGCCAGAATGCATAAAATTGACCTAAACGTCTCCTTTTCCTATTCTGAGTCGATTCTGCATGCTTTAAGTGTGTTTGGTGGCTCAGAACCATCAAAAAACGTTGAAATATAGTTCAAATTCAATAAAAATCGACAAAAATACAGTTTCTAGCTAAAATTTTATGGTTTCGTTGCACTTTCCGAGCCCGTAGGGTATCTAAGTGGCTTAAAAGTACAAGAAAACACTTCAAAAGTGACGTTTCTGAAGAATTTTAACAGTTTTCTTGAATCTACGAACGCCAGAATGCATAAAATTGAGCTAAACGTCTCCTTTTCCTATTCTGAGTCGATTCTGCATGCTTTAAGTGTGTTTGGTGGCTCAGAACCATCAAAAAACGTTGAAATATAGTTCAAATTCAATAAAAATCGACAAAAATACAGTTTCTAGCTAAAATTTGATGGTTTCGTTGCACTTTCCGAGCCCGTAGGGTATCTGAGTGGCTTAAAAGTACAAGAAAACACTTCAAAAGTGACGTTTCTGAAGAATTTTAACAGTTTTCTTGTATCTACGAACGCCAGAATGCATAAAATTGACCTAAACGTCTCCTTTTCCTATTCTGAGTCGATTCTGCATGCTTTAAGTGTGTTTGGTGGCTCAGAACCATCAAAAAACGTTGAAATATAGTTCAAATTCAATAAAAATCGACAAAAATACAGTTTCTAGCTAAAATTTGATGGTTTCGTTGCACTTTCCGAGCCCGTAGGGTATCTGAGTGGCTTAAAAGTACAAGAAAACACTTCAAAAGTGACGTTTCTGAAGAATTTTAACAGTTTTCTTGTATCTACGAACGCCAGAATGCATAAAATTGACCTAAACGTCTCCTTTTCCTATTCTGAGTCGATTCTGATGCTTTAAGTGTGTTTGGTGGCTCAGAACCATCAAAAAATGTTGAAATATAGTTCAAATTCAATAAAAATCGACAAAAATACAGTTTCTAGCTAAAAATTTGATGGTTTCGTTGCACTTTCCGAGCCCGTAGGGTATCTGAGTGGCTTAAAAGTACAAGAAAACACTTCAAAAGTGACGTTTCTGAAGAATTTTAACAGTTTTCTTGTATCTACGAACGCCAGAATGCATAAAATTGACCTAAACGTCTCCTTTTCCTATTCTGAGTCGATTCTGCATGCTTTAAGTGTGTTTGGTGGCTCAGAACCATCAAAAAACGTTGAAATATAGTTCAAATTCAATAAAAATCGACAAAAATACAGTTTCTAGCTAAAATTTGATGGTTTCGTTGCACTTTCCGAGCCCGTAGGGTATCTGAGTGGCTTAAAAGTACAAAAAAACACTTCAAAAGTGACGTTTCTGAAGAATTTTAACAGTTTTCTTGTATCTACGAATGCCAGAATGCATTAAATTGACCTAAACGTCTCCTTTTCCTATTCTGAGTCGATTCTGCATGCTTTAAGTGTGTTTGGTGGCTCAGAACCATCAAAAAACGTTGAAATATAGTTCAAATTCAATAAAAATCGACAAAAATACAGTTTCTAGCTAAAATTTGATGGTTTCGTTGCACTTTCCGAGCCCGTAGGGTATCTGAGTGGCTTAAAAGTCCAAGAAAACACTTCAAAAGTGAAGTTTCTGAAGAATTTTAACAGTTTTCTTGTATCTACGAACGCCAGAATGCATAAAATTGACCTAAACGTCTCCTTTTCCTATTCTGAGTCGATTCTGCATGCTTTAAGTGTGTTTGGTGGCTCAGAACCATCAAAAAACGTTGAAATATAGTTCAAATTCAATAAAAATCGACAAAAATACAGTTTCTAGCTAAAATTTGATGGTTTCGTTGCACTTTCCGAGCCCGTAGGGTATCTGAGTGGCTTAAAAGTACAAGAAAACACTTCAAAAGTGACGTTTCTGAAGAATTTTAACAGTTTTCTTGTATCTACGAACTCCATGATGCATAAAATTGACCTAAACGTCTCCTTTTCCTATTCTGAGTCGATTCTGCATGCTTTAAGTGTGTTTGGTGGCTCAGAACCATCAAAAAACGTTGAAATATAGTTCAAATTCAATAAAAATCGACAAAAATACAGTTTCTAGCTAAAATTTGATGGTTTCGTTGCACTTTCCGAGCCCGTAGGGTATCTGAGTGGCTTAAAAGTACAAGAAAACACTTCAAAAGTGACGTTTCTGAAGAATTTTAACAGTTTTCTTGTATCTACGAACGCCAGAATGCATAAAATTGACCTAAACGTCTCCTTTTCCTATTCTGAGTCGATTCTGCATGCTTTAAGTGTGTTTGGTGGCTCAGAACCATCAAAAAACGTTGAAATATAGTTCAAATTCAATAAAAATCGACAAAAATACAGTTTCTAGCTAAAATTTGATGGTTTCGTTGCACTTTCCGAGCCCGTAGGGTATCTGAGTGGCTTAAAAGTACAAGAAAACACTTCAAAAGTGACGTTTCTGAAGAATTTTAACAGTTTTCTTGTATCTACGAACGCCAGAATGCATAAAATTGACCTAAACGTCTCCTTTTCCTATTCTGAGTCGATTCTGCATGCTTTAAGTGTGTTTGGTGGCTCAGAACCATCAAAAAACGTTGAAATATAGTTCAAATTCAATAAAAATCGACAAAAATACAGTTTCTAGCTAAAATTTTATGGTTTCGTTGCACTTTCCGAGCCCGTAGGGTATCTGAGTGGCTTAAAAGTACAAGAAAACACTTCAAAAGTGACGTTTCTGAAGAATTTTAACAGTTTTCTTGAATCTACGAACGCCAGAATGCATAAAATTGAGCTAAACGTCTCCTTTTCCTATTCTGAGTCGATTCTGCATGCTTTAAGTGTGTTTGGTGGCTCAGAACCATCAAAAAACGTTGAAATATAGTTCAAATTCAATAAAAATCGACAAAAATACAGTTTCTAGCTAAAATTTGATGGTTTCGTTGCACTTTCCGAGCCCGTAGGGTATCTGAGTGGCTTAAAAGTACAAGAAAACACTTCAAAAGTGACGTTTCTGAAGAATTTTAACAGTTTTCTTGTATCTACGAACGCCAGAATGCATAAAATTGACCTAAACGTCTCCTTTTCCTATTCTGAGTCGATTCTGCATGCTTTAAGTGTGTTTGGTGGCTCAGAACCATCAAAAAACGTTGAAATATAGTTCAAATTCAATAAAAATCGACAAAAATACAGTTTCTAGCTAAAATTTGATGGTTTCGTTGCACTTTCCGAGCCCGTAGGGTATCTGAGTGGCTTAAAAGTACAAGAAAACACTTCAAAAGTGACGTTTCTGAAGAATTTTAACAGTTTTCTTGTATCTACGAACGCCAGAATGCATAAAATTGACCTAAACGTCTCCTTTTCCTATTCTGAGTCGATTCTGCATGCTTTAAGTGTGTTTGGTGGCTCAGAACCATCAAAAAACGTTGAAATATAGTTCAAATTCAATAAAAATCGACAAAAATACAGTTTCTAGCTAAAATTTGATGGTTTCGTTGCACTTTCCGAGCCCGTAGGGTATCTGAGTGGCTTAAAAGTACAAAAAACACTTCAAAAGTGACGTTTCTGAAGAATTTTAACAGTTTTCTTGTATCTACGAATGCCAGAATGCATTAAATTGACCTAAACGTCTCCTTTTCCTATTCTGAGTCGATTCTGCATGCTTTAAGTGTGTTTGGTGGCTCAGAACCATCAAAAAACGTTGAAATATAGTTCAAATTCAATAAAAATCGACAAAAATACAGTTTCTAGCTAAAATTTGATGATTTCGTTGCACTTTCCGAGCCCGTAGGGTATCTGAGTGGCTTAAAAGTACAAGAAAACACTTCAAAAGTGACGTTTCTGAAGAATTTTAACAGTTTTCTTGTATCTACGAACGCCAGAATGCATAAATTTGACCTAAACGTCTCCTTTTCCTATTCTGAGTCGATTCTGCATGCTTTAAGTGTGTTTGGTGGCTCAGAACCATCAAAAAACGTTGAAATATAGTTCAAATTCAATAAAAATCGACAAAAATACAGTTTCTAGCTAAAATTTGATGGTTTCGTTGCACTTTCCGAGCCCGTAGGGTATCTGAGTGGCTTAAAAGTACAAGAAAACACTTCAAAAGTGACGTTTCTGAAGAATTTTAACAGTTTTCTTGTATCTACGAACGCCAGAATGCATAAAACTGACCTAAACGTCTCCTTTTCCTATTCTGAGTCGATTCTACATGCTTTAAGTGTGTTTGGTGGCTCAGAACCATCAAAAAACGTTGAAATATAGTTCAAATTCAATAAAAATCGACAAAAATACAGTTTCTAGCTAAAATTTGATGGTTTCGTTGCACTTTCCGAGCCCGTAGGGTATCTGAGTGGCTTAAAAGTACAAGAAAACACTTCAAAAGTGACGTTTCTGAAGAATTTTAACAGTTTTCTTGTATCTACGAACGCCAGAATGCATAAAATTGACCTAAACGTCTCCTTTTCCTATTCTGAGTCGATTCTGCATGCTTTAAGTGTGTTTGGTGGCTCAGAACCATCAAAAAACGTTGAAATATAGTTCAAATTCAATAAAAATCGACAAAAATACAGTTTCTAGCTAAAATTTGATGGTTTCGTTGCACTTTCCGAGCCCGTAGGGTATCTGAGTGGCTTAAAAGTACAAGAAAACACTTCAAAAGTGACGTTTCTGAAGAATTTTAACAGTTTTCTTGTATCTACGAACGCCAGAATGCATAAAATTGACCTAAACGTCTCCTTTTCCTATTCTGAGTCGATTCTGCATGCTTTAAGTGTGTTTGGTGGCTCAGAACCATCAAAAAACGTTGAAATATAGTTCAAATTCAATAAAAATCGACAAAAATACAGTTTCTAGCTAAAATTTGATGGTTTCGTTGCACTTTCCGAGCCCGTAGGGTATCTGAGTGGCTTAAAAGTACAAGAAAACACTTCAAAAGTGACGTTTCTGAAGAATTTTAACAGTTTTCTTGTATCTACGAACGCCAGAATGCATAAAATTGACCTAAACGTCTCCTTTTCCTATTCTGAGTCGATTCTGCATGCTTTAAGTGTGTTTGGTGGCTCAGAACCATCAAAAATCGTTGAAATATAGTTCAAATTCAATAAAAATCGACAAAAATACAGTTTCTAGCTAAAATTTGATGGTTTCGTTGCACTTTCCGAGCCCGTAGGGTATCTGAGTGGCTTAAAAGTACAAGAAAACACTTCAAAAGTGACGTTTCTGAAGAATTTTAACAGTTTTCTTGTATCTACGAACGCCAGAATGCATAAAATTGACCTAAACGTCTCCTTTTCCTATTCTGAGTCGATTCTGCATGCTTTAAGTGTGTTTGGTGGCTCAGAACCATCAAAAAACGTTGAAATATAGTTCAAATTCAATAAAAATCGACAAAAATACAGTTTCTACCTAAAATTTGATGGTTTCGTTGCACTTTCCGAGCCCGTAGGGTATCTGAGTGGCTTAAAAGTACAAGAAAACACTTCAAAAGTGACGTTTCTGAAGAATTTTAACAGTTTTCTTGTATCTACGAACGCCAGAATGCATAAAATTGACCTAAACGTCTCCTTTTCCTATTCTGAGTCGATTCTGCATGCTTTAAGTGTGTTTGGTGGCTCAGAACCATCAAAAAACGTTGAAATATAGTTCAAATTCAATAAAAATCGACAAAAATACAGTTTCTAGCTAAAATTTGATGGTTTCGTTGCACTTTCCGAGCCCGTAGGGTATCTGAGTGGCTTAAAAGTACAAGAAAACACTTCAAAAGTGACGTTTCTGAAGAATTTTAACAGTTTTCTTGTATCTACGAACGCCAGAATGCATAAAATTGACCTAAACGTCTCCTTTTCCTATTCTGAGTCGATTCTGCATGCTTTAAGTGTGTTTGGTGGCTCAGAACCATCAAAAAACGTTGAAATATAGTTCAAATTCAATAAAAATCGACAAAAATACAGTTTCTAGCTAAAATTTGATGGTTTCGTTGCACTTTCCGAGCCCGTAGGGTATCTGAGTGGCTTAAAAGTACAAGAAAACACTTCAAAAGTGACGTTTCTGAAGAATTTTAACAGTTTTCTTGTATCTACGAACGCCAGAATGCATAAAATTGACCTAAACGTCTCCTTTTCCTATTCTGAGTCGATTCTGCATGCTTTAAGTGTGTTTGGTGGCTCAGAACCATCAAAAAACGTTGAAATATAGTTCAAATTCAATAAAAATCGACAAAAATACAGTTTCTAGCTAAAATTTGATGGTTTCGTTGCACTTTCCGAGCCCGTAGGGTATCTGAGTGGCTTAAAAGTACAAGAAAACACTTCAAAAGTGACGTTTCTGAAGAATTTTAACAGTTTTCTTGTATCTACGAACGCCAGAATGCATAAAATTGACCTAAACGTCTCCTTTTCCTATTCTGAGTCGATCCTGCATGCTTTAAGTGTGTTTGGTGGCTCAGAACCATCAAAAAACGTTGAAATATAGTTCAAATTCAATAAAAATCGACAAAAATACAGTTTCTAGCTAAAATTTGATGGTTTCGTTGCACTTTCCGAGCCCGTAGGGTATCTGAGTGGCTTAAAAGTACAAGAAAACACTTCAAAAGTGACGTTTCTGAAGAATTTTAACAGTTTTCTTGTATCTACGAACGCCAGAATGCATAAAATTGACCTAAACGTCTCCTTTTCCTATTCTGAGTCGATTCTGCATGCTTTAAGTGTGTTTGGTGGCTCAGAACCATCAAAAAACGTTGAAATATAGTTCAAATTCAATAAAAATCGACAAAAATACAGTTTCTAGCTAAAATTTGATGGTTTCGTTGCACTTTCCGAGCCCGTAGGGTATCTGAGTGGCTTAAAAGTACAAGAAAACACTTCAAAAGTGACGTTTCTGAAGAATTTTAACAGTTTTCTTGTATCTACGAACGCCAGAATGCATAAAATTGACCTAAACGTCTCCTTTTCCTATTCTGAGTCGATTCTGCATGCTTTAAGTGTGTTTGGTGGCTCAGAACCATCAAAAAACGTTGAAATATAGTTCAAATTCAATAAAAATCGACAAAAATACAGTTTCTAGCTAAAATTTGATGGTTTCGTTGCACTTTCCGAGCCCGTAGGGTATCTGAGTGGCTTAAAAGTACAAGAAAACACTTCAAAAGTGACGTTTCTGAAGAATTTTAACAGTTTTCTTGTATCTACGAACGCCAGAATGCATAAAATTGACCTAAACGTCTCCTTTTCCTATTCTGAGTCGATTCTGCATGCTTTAAGTGTGTTTGGTGGCTCAGAACCATCAAAAAACGTTGAAATATAGTTCAAATTCAATAAAAATCGACAAAAATACAGTTTCTAGCTAAAATTTGATGGTTTCGTTGCACTTTCCGAGCCCGTAGGGTATCTGAGTGGCTTAAAAGTACAAGAAAACACTTCAAAAGTGACGTTTCTGAAGAATTTTAACAGTTTTCTTGTATCTACGAACGCCAGAATGCATAAAATTGACCTAAACGTCTCCTTTTCCTATTCTGAGTCGATTCTGCATGCTTTAAGTGTGTTTGGTGGCTCAGAACCATCAAAAAACGTTGAAATATAGTTCAAATTCAATAAAAATCGACAAAAATACAGTTTCTAGCTAAAATTTGATGGTTTCGTTGCACTTTCCGAGCCCGTAGGGTATCTGAGTGGCTTAAAAGTACAAGAAAACACTTCAAAAGTGACGTTTCTGAAGAATTTTAACAGTTTTCTTGTATCTACGAACGCCAGAATGCATAAAATTGACCTAAACGTCTCCTTTTCCTATTCTGAGTCGATTCTGCATGCTTTAAGTGTGTTTGGTGGCTCAGAACCATCAAAAAACGTTGAAATATAGTTCAAATTCAATAAAAATCGACAAAAATACAGTTTCTAGCTAAAATTTGATGGTTTCGTTGCACTTTCCGAGCCCGTAGGGTATCTGAGTGGCTTAAAAGTACAAGAAAACACTTCAAAAGTGACGTTTCTGAAGAATTTTAACAGTTTTCTTGTATCTACGAACGCCAGAATGCATAAAATTGACCTAAACATCTCCTTTTCCTATTCTGAGTCGATTCTGCATGCTTTAAGTGTGTTTGGTGGCTCAGAACCATCAAAAAACATTGAAATATAGTTCAAATTCAATAAAAATCGACAAAAATACAGTTTCTAGCTAAAATTTGATGGTTTCGTTGCACTTTCCGAGCCCGTAGGGTATCTGAGTGGCTTAAAAGTACAAGAAAACACTTCAAAAGTGACGTTTCTGAAGAATTTTAACAGTTTTCTTGTATCTACGAACGCCAGAATGCATAAAATTGACCTAAACGTCTCCTTTTCCTATTCTGAGTCGATTCTGCATGCTTTAAGTGTGTTTGGTGGCTCAGAACCATCAAAAAACGTTGAAATATAGTTCAAATTCAATAAAAATCGACAAAAATACAGTTTCTAGCTAAAATTTGATGGTTTCGTTGCACTTTCCGAGCCCGTAGGGTATCTGAGTGGCTTAAAAGTACAAGAAAACACTTCAAAAGTGACGTTTCTGAAGAATTTTAACAGTTTTCTTGTATCTACGAACGCCAGAATGCATAAAATTGACCTAAACGTCTCCTTTTCCTATTCTGAGTCGATTCTGCATGCTTTAAGTGTGTTTGGTGGCTCAGAACCATCAAAAAACGTTGAAATATAGTTCAAATTCAATAAAAATCGACAAAAATACAGTTTCTAGCTAAAATTTGATGGTTTCGTTGCACTTTCCGAGCCCGTAGGGTATCTGAGTGGCTTAAAAGTACAAGAAAACACTTCAAAAGTGACGTTTCTGAAGAATTTTAACAGTTTTCTTGTATCTACGAACGCCAGAATGCATAAAATTGACCTAAACGTCTCCTTTTCCTATTCTGAGTCGATTCTGCATGCTTTAAGTGTGTTTGGTGGCTCAGAACCATCAAAAAACGTTGAAATATAGTTCAAATTCAATAAAAATCGACAAAAATACAGTTTCTAGCTAAAATTTGATGGTTTCGTTGCACTTTCCGAGCCCGTAGGGTATCTGAGTGGCTTAAAAGTACAAGAAAACACTTCAAAAGTGACGTTTCTGAAGAATTTTAACAGTTTTCTTGTATCTACGAACGCCAGAATGCATAAAATTGACCTAAACGTCTCCTTTTCCTATTCTGAGTCGATTCTGCATGCTTTAAGTGTGTTTGGTGGCTCAGAACCATCAAAAATCGTTGAAATATAGTTCAAATTCAATAAAAATCGACAAAAATACAGTTTCTAGCTAAAATTTGATGGTTTCGTTGCACTTTCCGAGCCCGTAGGGTATCTGAGTGGCTTAAAAGTACAAGAAAACACTTCAAAAGTGACGTTTCTGAAGAATTTTAACAGTTTTCTTGTATCTACGAACGCCAGAATGCATAAAATTGACCTAAACGTCTCCTTTTCCTATTCTGAGTCGATTCTGCATGCTTTAAGTGTGTTTGGTGGCTCAGAACCATCAAAAAACGTTGAAATATAGTTCAAATTCAATAAAAATCGACAAAAATACAGTTTCTAGCTAAAATTTGATGGTTTCGTTGCACTTTCCGAGCCCGTAGGGTATCTGAGTGGCTTAAAAGTACAAGAAAACACTTCAAAAGTGACGTTTCTGAAGAATTTTAACAGTTTTCTTGTATCTACGAACGCCAGAATGCATAAAATTGACCTAAACGTCTCCTTTTCCTATTCTGAGTCGATTCTGCATGCTTTAAGTGTGTTTGGTGGCTCAGAACCATCAAAAAACGTTGAAATATAGTTCAAATTCAATAAAAATCGACAAAAATACAGTTTCTAGCTAAAATTTGATGGTTTCGTTGCACTTTCCGAGCCCGTAGGGTATCTGAGTGGCTTAAAAGTACAAGAAAACACTTCAAAAGTGACGTTTCTGAAGAATTTTAACAGTTTTCTTGTATCTACGAACGCCAGAATGCATAAAATTGACCTAAACGTCTCCTTTTCCTATTCTGAGTCGATTCTGCATGCTTTAAGTGTGTTTGGTGGCTCAGAACCATCAAAAAACGTTGAAATATAGTTCAAATTCAATAAAAATCGACAAAAATACAGTTTCTAGCTAAAATTTGATGGTTTCGTTGCACTTTCCGAGCCCGTAGGGTATCTGAGTGGCTTAAAAGTACAAGAAAACACTTCAAAAGTGACGTTTCTGAAGAATTTTAACAGTTTTCTTGTATCTACGAACGCCAGAATGCATAAAATTGACCTAAACGTCTCCTTTTCCTATTCTGAGTCGATCCTGCATGCTTTAAGTGTGTTTGGTGGCTCAGAACCATCAAAAAACGTTGAAATATAGTTCAAATTCAATAAAAATCGACAAAAATACAGTTTCTAGCTAAAATTTGATGGTTTCGTTGCACTTTCCGAGCCCGTAGGGTATCTGAGTGGCTTAAAAGTACAAGAAAACACTTCAAAAGTGACGTTTCTGAAGAATTTTAACAGTTTTCTTGTATCTACGAACGCCAGAATGCATAAAATTGACCTAAACGTCTCCTTTTCCTATTCTGAGTCGATTCTGCATGCTTTAAGTGTGTTTGGTGGCTCAGAACCATCAAAAAACGTTGAAATTTAGTTCAAATTCAATAAAAATCGACAAAAATACAGTTTCTAGCTAAAATTTGATGGTTTCGTTGCACTTTCCGAGCCCGTAGGGTATCTGAGTGGTTTAAAAGTACAAGAAAACACTTCAAAAGTGACGTTTCTGAAGAATTTTAACAGTTTTCTTGTATCTACGAACGCCAGAATGCATAAAATTGACCTAAACGTCTCCTTTTCCTATTCTGAGTCGATTCTGCATGCTTTAAGTGTGTTTGGTGGCTCAGAACCATCAAAAAACGTTGAAATATAGTTCAAATTCAATAAAAATCGACAAAAATACAGTTTCTAGCTAAAATTTGATGGTTTCGTTGCACTTTCCGAGCCCGTAGGGTATCTGAGTGGCTTAAAAGTACAAGAAAACACTTCAAAAGTGACGTTTCTGAAGAATTTTAACAGTTTTCTTGTATCTACGAACGCCAGAATGCATAAAATTGACCTAAACGTCTCCTTTTCCTATTCTGAGTCGATTCTGCATGCTTTAAGTGTGTTTGGTGGCTCAGAACCATCAAAAAACGTTGAAATATAGTTCAAATTCAATAAAAATCGACAAAAATACAGTTTCTAGCTAAAATTTGATGGTTTCGTTGCACTTTCCGAGCCCGTAGGGTATCTGAGTGGCTTAAAAGTACAAGAAAACACTTCAAAAGTGACGTTTCTGAAGAATATTAACAGTTTTCTTGTATCTACGAACGCCAGAATGCATAAAATTGACCTAAACGTCTCCTTTTCCTATTCTGAGTCGATTGTGCATGCTTTAAGTGTGTTTGGTGGCTCAGAACCATCAAAAAACGTTGAAATATAGTTCAAATTCAATAAAAATCGACAAAAATACAGTTTCTAGCTGAAATTTGATGGTTTCGTTGCACTTTCCGAGCCCGTAGGGTATCTGAGTGGCTTAAAAGTACAAGAAAACACTTCAAAAGTGACGTTTCTAAAGAATTTTAACAGTTTTCTTGTATCTACGAACGCCAGAATGCATAAATTTGACCTAAACGTCTCCTTTTCCTATTCTGAGTCGACTCTGCATGCTTTAAGTGTGTTTGGTGGCTCAGAACCATCAAAAAACGTTGAAATATAGTTCAAATTCAAAAAAAATCGACAAAAATACAGTTTCTAGCTAAAATTTGATGGTTTCGTTGCACTTTCCGAGCCCGTAGGGTATCTGAGTGGCTTAAAAGTACAAGAAAACACTTCAAAAGTGACGTTTCTGAAGAATTTTAACAGTTTTCTTGTATCTACGAACGCCAGAATGCATAAAATTGACCTAAACGTCTCCTTTTCCTATTCTGAGTCGATTCTGCATGCTTTAAGTGTGTTTGGTGGCTCAGAACCATCAAAAAACGACGAAATATAGTTCAAATTCAATAAAAATCGACAAAAATACAGTTTCTAGCTAAAATTTGATGGTTTCGTTGCACTTTCCGAGCCCGTCGGGTATCTGAGTGGCTTAAAAGTACAAGAAAACACTTCAAAAGTGACGTTTCTGAAGAATTTTAACAGTTTTCTTGTATCTACGAACGCCAGAATGCATAAAATTGACCTAAACGTCTCCTTTTCCTATTCTGAGTCGATTCTGCATGCTTTAAGTGTGTTTGGTGGCTCAGAACCATCAAAAAATGTTGAAATATAGTTCAAATTCAATAAAAATCGACAAAAATACAGTTTCTAGCTAAAATTTGATGGTTTCGTTGCACTTTCCGAGCCCGTAGGGTATCTGAGTGGCTTAAAAGTACAAGAAAACACTTCAAAAGTGACGTTTCTGAAGAATTTTAACAGTTTTCTTGTATCTACGAACGCCAGAATGCATAAAATTGACCTAAACGTCTCCTTTTCCTATTCTGAGTCGATTCTGCATGCTTTAAGTGTGTTTGGTGGCTCAGAACCATCAAAAAACGTTGAAATATAGTTCAAATTCAATAAAAATCGACAAAAATACAGTTTCTAGCTAAAATTTGATGGTTTCGTTGCACTTTCCGAGCCCGTAGGGTATCTGAGTGGCTTAAAAGTACAAGAAAACACTTCAAAAGTGACGTTTCTGAAGAATTTTAACAGTTTTCTTGTATCTACGAACGCCAGAATGCATAAAATTGACCTAAACGTCTCCTTTTCCTATTCTGAGTCGATTGTGCATGCTTTAAGTGTGTTTGGTGGCTCAGAACCATCAAAAAACGTTGAAATATAGTTCAAATTCAATAAAAATCGACAAAAATACAGTTTCTAGCTGAAATTTGATGGTTTCGTTGCACTTTCCGAGCCCGTAGGGTATCTGAGTGGCTTAAAAGTACAAGAAAACACTTCAAAAGTGACGTTTCTGAAGAATTTTAACAGTTTTCTTGTATCTACGAACGCCAGAATGCATAAAATTGACCTAAACGTCTCCTTTTCCTATTCTGAGTCGATTCTGCATGCTTTAAGTGTGTTTGGTGGCTCAGAACCATAAAAAAACGTTGAAATATAGTTCAAATTCAATAAAAATCGACAAAAATACAGTTTCTAGCTAAAATTTGATGGTTTCGTTGCACTTTCCGAGCCCGTAGGGTATCTGAGTGGTTTAAAAATACAAGAAAACACTTCAAAAGTGACGTTTCTGAAGAATTTTAACAGTTTTCTTGTATCTACGAACGCCAGAATGCATAAAATTGACCTAAACGTCTCCTTTTCCTATTCTGAGTCGATTCTGCATGCTTTAAGTGTGTTTGGTGGCTCAGAACCATCAAAAAACGTTGAAATATAGTTCAAATTCAATAAAAATCGACAAAAATACAGTTTCTAGCTAAAATTTGATGGTTTCGTTGCACTTTCCGAGCCCGTAGGGTATCTGAGTGGCTTAAAAGTACAAGAAAACACTTCAAAAGTGACGTTTCTGAAGAATTTTAACAGTTTTCTTGTATCTACGAACGCCAGAATGCATAAAATTGACCTAAACGTCTCCTTTTCCTATTCTGAGTCGACTCTGCATGCTTTAAGTGTGTTTGGTGGCTCAGAACCATCAAAAAACGTTGAAATATAGTTCAAATTCAATAAAAATCGACAAAAATACAGTTTCTAGCTAAAATTTGATGGTTTCGTTGCACTTTCCGAGCCCGTAGGGTATCTGAGTGGCTTAAAAGTACAAGAAAACACTTCAAAAGTGACGTTTCTGAAGAATTTTAACAGTTTTCTTGTATCTACGAACGCCAGAATGCATAAAATTGACCTAAACGTCTCCTTTTCCTATTCTGAGTCGATTCTGCATGCTTTAAGTGTGTTTGGTGGCTCAGAACCATCAAAAAACGTTGAAATATAGTTCAAATTCAATAAAAATCGACAAAAATACAGTTTCTAGCTAAAATTTGATGGTTTCGTTGCACTTTCCGCGCCCGTAGGGTATCTGAGTGGCTTAAAAGTACAAGAAAACACTTCA
Source organism: Zophobas morio (assembly GCF_036711695.1). Lineage (NCBI taxonomy): Eukaryota > Metazoa > Arthropoda > Insecta > Coleoptera > Tenebrionidae > Zophobas > Zophobas morio. The sequence goes on from NW_026972660.1 coordinate 31,098, forward strand.
AAAGTGACGTTTCTGAAGAATTTTAACAGTTTTCTTGTATCTACGAACGCCAGAATGCATAAAATTGACCTAAACGTCTCCTTTTCCTATTCTGAGACGATTCTGCATGCTTTAAGTGAGTTTGGTGGCTCAGAACCATCAAAAAATGTTGAAATATAGTTCAAATTCAATAAAAATCGACAAAAATACAGTTTCTAGCTAAAATTTGATGGTTTCGTTGCACTTTCCGAGCCCGTAGGGTATCTGAGTGGCTTAAAAGTACAAGAAAACACTTCAAAAGTGACGTTTCTGAAGAATTTTAACAGTTTTCTTGTATCTACGAACGCCAGAATGCATAAAATTGACCTAAACGTCTCCTTTTCCTATTCTGAGTCGATTCTGCATGCTTTAAGTGTGTTTGGTGGCTCAGAACCATCAAAAAACGTTGAAATATAGTTCAAATTCAATAAAAATCGACAAAAATACAGTTTCTAGCTAAAATTTGATGGTTTCGTTGCACTTTCCGAGCCCGTAGGGTATCTGAGTGGCTTAAAAGTACAAGAAAACACTTCAAAAGTGACGTTTCTGAAGAATTTTAACAGTTTTCTTGTATCTACGAACGCCAGAATGCATAAAATTGACCTAAACGTCTCCTTTTCCTATTCTGAGTCGATTCTGCATGCTTTAAGTGTGTTTGGTGGCTCAGAACCATCAAAAAACGTTGAAATATAGTTCAAATTCAATAAAAATCGACAAAAATACAGTTTCTAGCTAAAATTTGATGGTTTCGTTGCACTTTCCGAGCCCGTAGGGTATCTGAGTGGCTTAAAAGTACAAGAAAACACTTCAAAAGTGACGTTTCTGAAGAATTTTAACAGTTTTCTTGTATCTACGAACGCCAGAATGCATAAAATTGACCTAAAGGTCTCCTTTTCCAATTCTGAGTCGATTCTGCATGCTTTAAGTGTGTTTGGTGGCTCAGAACCATCAAAAAACGTTGAAATATAGTTCAAATTCAATAAAAATCGACAAAAATACAGTTTCTAGCTAAAATTTGATGGTTTCGTTGCACTTTCCGAGCCCGTAGGGTATCTGAGTGGCTTAAAAGTACAAGAAAACACTTCAAAAGTGACGTTACTGAAGAATTTTAACAGTTTTCTTGTATCTACGAACGCCAGAATGCATAAAATTGACCTAAACGTCTCCTTTTCCTATTCTGAGTCGATTCTGCATGCTTTAAGTGTGTTTGGTGGCTCAGAACCATCAAAAAACGTTGAAATATAGTTCAAATTCAATAAAAATCGACAAAAATACAGTTTCTAGCGAAAATTTGATGGTTTCGTTGCACTTTCCGAGCCCGTAGGGTATCTGAGTGGCTTAAAAGTACAAGAAAACACTTCAAAAGTGACGTTTCTGAAGAATTTTAACAGTTTTCTTGTATCTACGAACGCCAGAATGCATAAAATTGACCTAAACGTCTCCTTTTCCTATTCTGAGTCGATTCTGCATGCTTTAAGTGTGTTTGGTGGCTCAGAACCATCAAAAAACGTTGAAATATAGTTCAAATTCAATAAAAATCGACAAAAATACAGTTTCTAGCTAAAATTTGATGGTTTCGTTGCACTTTCCGAGCCCGTAGGGTATCTGAGTGGCTTAAAAGTACAAGAAAACACTTCAAAAGTGACGTTTCTGAAGAATTTTAACAGTTTTCTTGTATCTACGAACGCCAGAAAGCATAAAATTGACCTAAACGTCTCCTTTTCCTATTCTGAGTCGATTCTGCATGCTTTAAGTGTGTTTGGTGGCTCAGAACCATCAAAAAACGTTGAAATATAGTTCAAATTCAATAAAAATCGACAAAAATACAGTTTCTAGCTAAAATTTGATGGTTTCGTTGCACTTTCCGAGCCCGTAGGGTATCTGAGTGGCTTAAAAGTACAAGAAAACACTTCAAAAGTGACGTTTCTGAAGAATTTTAACAGTTTTCTTGTATCTACGAACGCCAGAATGCATAAAATTGACCTAAACGTCTCCTTTTCCTATTCTGAGTCGATTCTGCATGCTTTAAGTGTGTTTGGTGGCTCAGAACCATCAAAAAACGTTGAAATATAGTTCAAATTCAATAAAAATCGACAAAAATACAGTTTCTAGCTAAAATTTGATGGTTTCGTTGCACTTTCCGAGCCCGTAGGGTATCTGAGTGGCTTAAAAGTACAAGAAAACACTTCAAAAGTGACGTTTCTGAAGAATTTTAACAGTTTTCTTGTATCTACGAACGCCAGAATGCATAAAATTGACCTAAACGTCTCCTTTTCCTATTCTGAGTCGATTCTGCATGCTTTAAGTGTGTTTGGTGGCTCAGAACCATCAAAAAACGTTGAAATATAGTTCAAATTCAATAAAAATCGACAAAAATACAGTTTCTAGCTAAAATTTGATGGTTTCGTTGCACTTTCCGAGCCCGTAGGGTATCTGAGTGGCTTAAAAGTACAAGAAAACACTTCAAAAGTGACGTTACTGAAGAATTTTAACAGTTTTCTTGTATCTACGAACGCCAGAATGCATAAAATTGACCTAAACGTCTCCTTTTCCTATTCTGAGTCGATTCTGCATGCTTTAAGTGTGTTTGGTGGCTCAGAACCATCAAAAAACGTTGAAATATAGTTCAAATTCAATAAAAATCGACAAAAATACAGTTTCTAGCGAAAATTTGATGGTTTCGTTGCACTTTCCGAGCCCGTAGGGTATCTGAGTGGCTTAAAAGTACAAGAAAACACTTCAAAAGTGACGTTTCTGAAGAATTTTAGCAGTTTTCTTGTATCTACGAACGCCAGAATGCATAAAATTGACCTAAACGTCTCCTTTTCCTATTCTGAGTCGATTCTGCATGCTTTAAGTGTGTTTGGTGGCTCAGAACCATCAAAAAACGTTGAAATATAGTTCAAATTCAATAAAAATCGACAAAAATACAGTTTCTAGCTAAAATTTGATGGTTTCGTTGCACTTTCCGAGCCCGTAGGGTATCTGAGTGGCTTAAAAGTACAAGAAAACACTTCAAAAGTGACGTTTCTGAAGAATTTTAACAGTTCAAATTCAATAAAAATCGACAAAAATACAGTTTCTAGCTAAAATTTGATGGTTTCGTTGCACTTTCCGAGCCCGTAGGGTATCTGAGTGGCTTAAAAGTACAAGAAAACACTTCAAAAGTGACGTTTCTGAAGAATTTTAACAGTTTTCTTGTATCTACGAACGCCAGAATGCATAAAATTGACCTAAACGTCTCCTTTTCCTATTCTGAGTCGATTCTGCATGCTTTAAGTGTGTTTGGTGGCTCAGAACCATCAATAAACGTTGAAATATAGTTCAAATTCAATAAAAATCGACAAAAATACAGTTTCTAGCTAAAACTTGATGGTTTCGTTGCACTTTCCGAGCCCGTTGGGTATCTGAGTGGCTTAAAAGTACAAGAAAACACTTCAAAAGTGACGTTCCTGAAGAATTTTAACAGTTTTCTTGTATCTACGAACGCCAGAATGCATAAAATTGACCTAAACATCTCCTTTTCCTATTCTGAGTCGATTCTGCATGCTTTAAGTGTGTTTGGTGGCTCAGAACCATCAAAAAACGTTGAAATATAGTTCAAATTCAATAAAAATCGCCAAAAATACAGTTTCTAGCTAAAATTTGATGGTTTCGTTGCACTTTATGAGCCCGTAGGGTATCTGAGTGGCTTAAAAGTACAAGAAAACACTTCAAAAGTGACGTTTCTGAAGAATTTTAACAGTTTTCTTGTTCTACGAACGCCAGAATGCATAAAATTGACCTAAACGTCTCCTTTTCCTATTCTGAGTCGATTCTGCATGCTTTAAGTGTGTTTGGTGGCTCAGAACCATCAAAAAAACGTTGAAATATAGTTCAAATTCAATAAAAATCGACAAAAATACAGTTTCTAGCTAAAATTTGATGGTTTCGTTGCACTTTCCGAGCCCGTAGGGTATCTGAGTGGCTTAAAAGTACAAGAAAACACTTCAAAAGTGACGTTCCTGAGGAATTTTAACAGTTTTCTTGTATCTACGAACGCCAGAATGCATAAAATTGACCTAAACGTCTCCTTTTCCTATTCTGAGTCGATTCTGCATGCTTTAAGTGTGTTTGGTGGCTCAGAACCATCAAAAAACGTTGAAATATAGTTCAAATTCAATAAAAATCGACAAAAACACAGTTTCTAGCTAAAATTTGATGGTTTCGTTGCACTTTCCGAGCCCGTAGGGTATCTGAGTGGCTTAAAAGTACAAGAAAACACTTCAAAAGTGACGTTTCTGAAGAATTTTAACAGTTTTCTTGTATCTACGAACGCCAGAATGCATAAAATTGACCTAAACGTCTCCTTTTCCTATTCTGAGTCGATTCTGCATGCTTTAAGTGTGTTTGGTGGCTCAGAACCATCAAAAAACGTTGAAATATAGTTCAAATTCAATAAAAATCGACAAAAATACAGTTTCTAGCTAAAATTTGATGGTTTCGTTGCACTTTCCGAGCCCGTAGGGTATCTGAGTGGCTTAAAAGTACAAGAAAACACTTCAAAAGTGACGTTTCTGAAGAATTTTAACAGTTTTCTTGTATCTACGAACGCCAGAATGCATAAAATTGACCTAAACGTCTCCTTTTCCTATTCTGAGTCGATTCTGCATGCTTTAAGTGTGTTTGGTGGCTCAGAACCATCAAAAAACGTTGAAATATAGTTCAAATTCAATAAAAATCGACAAAAATACAGTTTCTAGCTAAAATTTGATGGTTTCGTTGCACTTTCCGAGCCCCTAGGGTATCTGAGTGGCTTAAAAGTACAAGAAAACACTTCAAAAGTGACGTTTCTGAAGAATTTTAACAGTTTTCTTGTATCTACGAACGCCAGAATGCATAAAATTGACCTAAACGTCTCCTTTTCCTATTCTGAGTCGATTCTGCATGCTTTAAGTGTGTTTGGTGGCTCAGAACCATCAAAAAACGTTGAAATATAGTTCAAATTCAATAAAAATCGACAAAAATACAGTTTCTAGCTAAAATTTGATGGTTTCGTTGCACTTTCCGACACCGTAGGGTATCTGAGTGGCTTAAAAGTACAAGAAAACACTTCAAAAGTGACGTTTCTGTAGAATTTTAACAGTTTTCTTGTATCTACGAACGCCAGAATGCATAAAATTGACCTAAACGTCTCCTTTTCCTATTCTGAGTCGATTCTGCATGCTTTAAGTGTGTTTGGTGGCTCAGAACCATCAAAAAACGTTGAAATATAGTTCAAATTCAATAAAAATCGACAAAAATACAGTTTCTAGCTAAAATTTGATGGTTTCGTTGCACTTTCCGAGCCCGTTGTGTATCTGAGTGGCTTAAAAGTACAAGAAAACACTTCAAAAGTGACGTTTCTGAAGAATTTTAACAGTTTTCTTGTATCTACGAACGCCAGAATGCATAAAATTGACCTAAACGTCTCCTTTTCCTATTCTGAGTCGATTCTGCATGCTTTAAGTGTGTTTGGTGGCTCAGAACCATCAAAAAACGTTGAAATATAGTTCAAATTCAATAAAAATCGACAAAAATACAGTTTCTAGCTAAAATTTGATGGTTTCGTTGCACTTTCCGAGCCCGTAGGGTATCTGAGTGGCTTAGAAGTACAAGAAAACACTTCAAAAGTGACGTTCCTGAAGAATTTTAACAGTTTTCTTGTATCTACTAACGCCAGAATGCATAAAATTGACCTAAACGTCTCCTTTTCCTATTCTGAGTCGATTCTGCATGCTTTAAGTGTGTTTGGTGGCTCAGAACCATCAAAAAACGTTGAAATATAGTTCAAATTCAATAAAAATCGACAAAAATACAGTTTCTAGCTAAAATTTGATGGTTTCGTTGCACTTTCCGAGCCCGTAGGGTATCTGAGTGGCTTAAAAGTACAAGAAAACACTTCAAAAGTGACGTTCCTGAAGAATTTTAACAGTTTTCTTGTATCTACGAACGCCAGAATGCATAAAATTGACCTAAACGTCTCCTTTTCCTATTCTGAGTCGATTCTGCATGCTTTAAGTGTGTTTGGTGGCTCAGAACCATCAAAAAACGTTGAAATATAGTTCAAATTCAATAAAAATCGACAAAAATACAGTTTCTAGCTAAAATTTGATGGTTTCGTTGCACTTTCCGAGCCCGTTGGGTATCTGAGTGGCTTAAAAGTACAAGAAAACACTTCAAAAGTGACGTTTCTGAAGAATTTTAACAGTTTTCTTGTATCTACGAACGCCAGAATGCATAAAATTGACCTAAACGTCTCCTTTTCCTATTCTGAGTCGATTCTGCATGCTTTAAGTGTGTTTGGTGGCTCAGAACCATCAAAAAACGTTGAAATATAGTTCAAATTCAATAAAAATCGACAAAAATACAGTTTCTAGCTAAAATTTGATGGTTTCGTTGCAGTTTCCGAGCCCGTAGGGTATCTGAGTGGCTTAAAAGTACAAGAAAACACTTCAAAAGTGACGTTTCTGAAGAATTTTAACAGTTTTCTTGTATCTACGAACGCCAGAATGCATAAAATTGACCTAAACGTCTCGTTTTCCTATTCTGAGTCGATTCTGCATGCTTTAAGTGTGTTTGGTGGCTCAGAACCATCAAAAAACGTTGAAATATAGTTCAAATTCAATAAAAATCGACAAAAATACAGTTTCTAGCTAAAATTTGATGGTTTCGTTGCAGTTTCCGAGCCCGTAGGGTATCTGAGTGGCTTAAAAGTACAAGAAAACACTTCAAAAGTGACGTTTCTGAAGAATTTTAACAGTTTTCTTGTATCTACGAACGCCAGAATGCATAAAATTGACCTAAACGTCTCGTTTTCCTATTCTGAGTCGATTCTGCATGCTTTAAGTGTGTTTGGTGGCTCAGAACCATCAAAAAACGTTGAAATATAGTTCAAATTCAATAAAAATCGACAAAAATACAGTTTCTAGCTAAAATTTGATGGTTTCGTTGCACTTTCCGAGCCCGTAGGGTATCTGAGTGGCTTAAAAGTACAAGAAAACACTTCAAAAGTGACGTTTCTGAAGAATTTTAACAGTTTTCTTGTATCTACGAACGCCAGAATGCATAAAATTGACCTAAACGTCTCCTTTTCCTATTCTGAGTCGATTCTGCATGCTTTAAGTGTGTTTGGTGGCTCAGAACCATCAAAAAACATTGAAATATAGTTCAAATTCAATAAAAATCGACAAAAATACAGTTTCTAGCTAAAATTTGATGGTTTCGTTGCACTTTCCGAGCCCGTTGGGTATCTGAGTGGCTTAAAAGTACAAGAAAACACTTCAAAAGTGACGTTACTGAAGAATTTTAACAGTTTTCTTGTATCTACGAACGCCAGAATGCATAAAATTGACCTAAACGTCTCCTTTTCCTATTCTGAGTCGATTCTGCATGCTTTAAGTGTGTTTGGTGGGCCAGAACCATCAAAAAACGTTGAAATATAGTTCAAATTCAATAAAAATCGACAAAAATACAGTTTCTAGCGAAAATTTGATGGTTTCGTTGCACTTTCCGAGCCCGTAGGGTATCTGAGTGGCTTAAAAGTACAAGAAAACACTTCAAAAGTGACGTTTCTGAAGAATTTTAACAGTTTTCTTGTATCTACGAACGCCAGAATGCATAAAATTGACCTAAACGTCTCCTTTTCCTATTCTGAGTCGATTCTGCATGCTTTAAGTGTGTTTGGTGGCTCAGAACCATCAAAAAACGTTGAAATATAGTTCAAATTCAATAAAAATCGACAAAAATACAGTTTCTAGCTAAAATTTGATGGTTTCGTTGCACTTTCCGAGCCCGTAGGGTATCTGAGTGGCTTAAAAGTACAAGAAAACACTTCAAAAGTGACGTTTCTGAAGAATTTAAACAGTTCAAATTCAATAAAAATCGACAAAAATACAGTTTCTAACTAAAATTTGATGGTTTCGTTGCACTTTCCGAGCCCGTAGGGTATCTGAGTGGCTTAAAAGTACAAGAAAACACTTCAAAAGTGACGTTTCTGAAGAATTTTAACAGTTTTCTTGTATCTACGAACGCCAGAATGCATAAAATTGACCTAAACGTCTCCTTTTCCTATTCTGAGTCGATTCTGCATGCTTTAAGTGTGTTTGGTGGGCCAGAACCATCAAAAAACGTTGAAATATAGTTCAAATTCAATAAAAATCGACAAAAATACAGTTTCTAGCGAAAATTTGATGGTTTCGTTGCACTTTCCGAGCCCGTAGGGTATCTGAGTGGCTTAAAAGTACAAGAAAACACTTCAAAAGTGACGTTTCTGAAGAATTTTAACAGTTTTCTTGTATCTACGAACGCCAGAATGCATAAATTTGACCTAAACGTCTCCTTTTCCTATTCTGAGTCGATTCTGCATGCTTTAAGTGTGTTTGGTGGCTCAGAACCATCAAAAAACGTTGAAATATAGTTCAAATTCAATAAAAATCGACAAAAATACAGTTTCTAGCTAAAATTTGATGGTTTCGTTGCACTTTCCGACACCGTAGGGTATCTGAGTGGCTTAAAAGTACAAGAAAACACTTCAAAAGTGACGTTTCTGAAGAATTTTAACAGTTTTCTTGTATCTACGAACGCCAGAATGCATAAAATTGACCTAAACGTCTCCTTTTCCTATTCTGAGTCGATTCTGCATGCTTTAAGTTTGTTTGGTGGCTCAGAACCATCAAAAAACGTTGAAATATAGTTCAAATTCAATAAAAATCGACAAAAATACAGTTTCTAGCTAAAATTTGATGGTTTCGTTGCACTTTCCGAGCCCGTAGGGTATCTGAGTGGCTTAAAAGTACAAGAAAACACTTCAAAAGTGACGTTTCTGAAGAATTTTAACAGTTTTCTTGTATCTACGAACGCCAGAATGCATAAAATTGACCTAAACGTCTCCTTTTCCTATTCTGAGTCGATTCTGCATGCTTTAAGTGTGTTTGGTGGCTCAGAACCATCAAAAAACGTTGAAATATAGTTCAAATTCAATAAAAATCGACAAAAATACAGTTTCTAGCTAAAATTTGATGGTTTCGTTGCACTTTCCGAGCCCGTAGGGTATCTGAGTGGCTTAAAAGTACAAGAAAACACTTCAAAAGTGACGTTCCTGAAGAATTTTAACAGTTTTCTTGTATCTACGAACGCCAGAATGCATAAAATTGACCTAAACGTCTCCTTTTCCTATTCTGAGTCGATTCTGCATGCTTTAAGTGTGTTTGGTAGCTCAGAACCATCAAAAAACGTTGAAATATAGTTCAAATTCAATAAAAATCGACAAAAATACAGTTTCTAGCTAAAATTTGATGGTTTCGTTGCACTTTCCGAGCCCGTAGGGTATCTGAGTGGCTTAAAAGTACAAGAAAACACTTCAAAAGTGACGTTTCTGAAGAATTTTAACAGTTTTCTTGTATCTACGAACGCCAGAATGCATAAAATTGACCTAAACGTCTCCTTTTCCTATTCTGAGTCGATTCTGCATGCTTTAAGTGTGTTTGGTGGCTCAGAACCATCAAAAAACGTTGAAATATAGTTCAAATTCAGTAAAAATCGACAAAAGTACAGTTTCTAGCTAAAATTTGATGGTTTCGTTGCACTTTCCGAGCCCGTAGGGTATCTGAGTGGCTTAAAAGTACAAGAAAACACTTCAAAAGTGACGTTTCTGAAGAATTTTAACAGTTTTCTTGTATCTACGAACGACAGAATGCATAAAATTGACCTAAACGTCTCCTTTTCCTATTCTGAGTCGATTCTGCATGCTTTAAGTGTGTTTGGTGGCTCAGAACCATCAAAAAACGTTGAAATATAGTTCAAATTCAATAAAAATCGACAAAAATACAGTTTCTAGCTAAAATTTGATGGTTTCGTTGCACTTTCCGAGCCCGTAGGGTATCTGAGTGGCTTAAAAGTACAAGAAAACACTTCAAAAGTGACGTTTCTGAAGAATTTTAACAGTTTTCTTGTATCTACGAACGCCAGAATGCATAAAATTGACCTAAACGTCTCCTTTTCCTATTCTGAGTCGATTCTGCATGCTTTAAGTGTGTTTGGTGGCTCAGAACCATCAAAAAACGTTGAAATATAGTTCAAATTCAATAAAAATCGACAAAAATACAGTTTCTAGCTAAAATTTGATGGTTTCGTTGCACTTTCCGAGCCCGTAGGGTATCTGAGTGGCTTAAAAGTACAAGAAAACACTTCAAAAGTGACGTTTCTGAAGAATTTTAACAGTTTTCTTGTATCTACGAACGCCAGAATGCATAAAAATTGACCTAAACGTCTCCTTTTCCTATTCTGAGTCGATTCTGCATGCTTTAAGTGTGTTTGGTGGCTCAGAACCATCAAAAAACGTTGAAATATAGTTCAAATTCAATAAAAATCGACAAAAATACAGTTTCTAGCTAAAATTTGATGGTTTCGTTGCACTTTCCGAGCCCGTAGGGTATCTGAGTGGCTTAAAAGTACAAGAAAACACTTCAAAAGTGACGTTTCTGAAGAATTTTAACAGTTTTCTTGTATCTACGAACGCCAGAATGCATAAAATTGACCTAAACGTCTCCTTTTCCTATTCTGAGTCGATTCTGCATGCTTTAAGTGTGTTTGGTGGCTCAGAACCATCAAAAAACGTTGAAATATAGTTCAAATTCTATAAAAATCGACAAAAATACAGTTTCTAGCTAAAATTTGATGGTTTCGTTGCACTTTCCGAGCCCGTAGGGTATCTGAGTGGCTTAAAAGTACAAGAAAACACTTCAAAAGTGACGTTTCTGAAGAATTTTAACAGTTTTCTTGTATCTACGAACGCCAGAATGCATAAAATTGACCTAAACGTCTCCTTTTCCTATTCTGAGTCGATTCTGCATGCTTTAAGTGTGTTTGGTGGCTCAGAACCATCAAAAAACGTTGAAATATAGTTCAAATTCAATAAAAATCGACAAAAATACAGTTTCTAGCTAAAATTTGATGGTTTCGTTGCACTTTCCGAGCCCGTAGGGTATCTGAGTGGCTTAAAAGTACAAGAAAACACTTCAAAAGTGACGTTTCTGAAGAATTTTAACAGTTTTCTTGTATCTACGAACGCCAGAATGCATAAAATTGACCTAAACTTCTCCTTTTCCTATTCTGAGTCGTTTCTGCATGCTTTAAGTGTGTTTGGTGGCTCAGAACCATCAAAAAACGTTGAAATATAGTTCAAATTCAATAAAAATCGACAAAAATACAGTTTCTAGCTAAAACTTGATGGTTTCGTTGCACTTTCCGAGCCCGTAGGGTATCTGAGTGGCTTAAAAGTACAAGAAAACACTTCAAAAGTGACGTTCCTGAAGAATTTTAACAGTTTTCTTGTATCTACGAACGCCAGAATGCATAAAATTGACCTAAACATCTCCTTTTCCTATTCTGAGTCGATTCTGCATGCTTTAAGTGTGTTTGGTGGCTCAGAACCATCAAAAAACGTTGAAATATAGTTCAAATTCAATAAAAATCGACAAAAATACAGTTTCTAGCTAAAATTTGATGGTTTCGTTGCACTTTATGAGCCCGTTGGGTATCTGAGTGGCTTAAAAGTACAAGAAAACACTTCAAAAGTGACGTTTCTGAAGAATTTTAACAGTTTTCTTGTATCTACGAACGCCAGAATGCATAAAATTGACCTAAACGTCTCCTTTTCCTATTCTGAGTCGATTCTGCATGCTTTAAGTGTGTTTGGTGGCTCAGAACCATCAAAAAACGTTGAAATATAGTTCAAATTCAATAAAAATCGACAAAAATACAGTTTCTAGCTAAAATTTGATGGTTTCGTTGCACTTTCCGAGCCCGTAGGGTATCTGAGTGGCTTAAAAGTACAAGAAAACACTTCAAAAGTGACGTTCCTGAGGAATTTTAACAGTTTTCTTGTATCTACGAACGCCAGAATGCATAAAATTGACCTAAACGTCTCCTTTTCCTATTCTGAGTCGATTCTGCATGCTTTAAGTGTGTTTGGTGGCTCAGAACCATCAAAAAACGTTGAAATATAGTTCAAATTCAATAAAAATCGACAAAAACACAGTTTCTAGCTAAAATTTGATGGTTTCGTTGCACTTTCCGAGCCCGTAGGGTATCTGAGTGGCTTAAAAGTACAAGAAAACACTTCAAAAGTGACGTTTCTGAAGAATTTTAACAGTTTTCTTGTATCTACGAACGCCAGAATGCATAAAATTGACCTAAACGTCTCCTTTTCCTATTCTGAGTCGATTCTGCATGCTTTAAGTGTGTTTGGTGGCTCAGAACCATCAAAAAACGTTGAAATATAGTTCAAATTCAATAAAAATCGACAAAAATACAGTTTCTAGCTAAAATTTGATGGTTTCGTTGCACTTTCCGAGCCCGTTGGGTATCTGAGTGGCTTAAAAGTACAAGAAAACACTTCAAATGTGACGTTTCTGAAGAATTTTAACAGTTTTCTTGTATCTACGAACGCCAGAATGCATAAAATTGACCTAAACGTCTCCTTTTCCTATTCTGAGTCGATTCTGCATGCTTTAAGTGTGTTTGGTGGCTCAGAACCATCAAAAAACGTTGAAATATAGTTCAAATTCAATAAAAATCGACAAAAATACAGTTTCTAGCTAAAATTTGATGGTTTCGTTGCACTTTCCGAGCCCGTAGGGTATCTGAGTGGCTTAAAAGTACAAGAAAACACTTCAAAAGTGACGTTTCTGAAGAATTTTAACAGTTTTCTTGTATCTACGAACGCCAGAATGCATAAAAATTGACCTAAACGTCTCCTTTTCCTATTCTGAGTCGATTCTGCATGCTTTAAGTGTGTTTGGTGGCTCAGAACCATCAAAAAACGTTGAAATATAGTTCAAATTCAATAAAAATCGACAAAAATACAGTTTCTAGCTAAAATTTGATGGTTTCGTTGCACTTTCCGAGCCCGTAGGGTATCTGAGTGGCTTAAAAGTACAAGAAAACACTTCAAAAGTGACGTTTCTGAAGAATTTTAACAGTTTTCTTGTATCTACGAACGCCAGAATGCATAAAATTGACCTAAACGTCTCCTTTTCCTATTCTGAGTCGATTCTGCATGCTTTAAGTGTGTTTGGTGGCTCAGAACCATCAAAAAACGTTGAAATATAGTTCAAATTCTATAAAAATCGACAAAAATACAGTTTCTAGCTAAAATTTGATGGTTTCGTTGCACTTTCCGAGCCCGTAGGGTATCTGAGTGGCTTAAAAGTACAAGAAAACACTTCAAAAGTGACGTTTCTGAAGAATTTTAACAGTTTTCTTGTATCTACGAACGCCAGAATGCATAAAATTGACCTAAACGTCTCCTTTTCCTATTCTGAGTCGATTCTGCATGCTTTAAGTGTGTTTGGTGGCTCAGAACCATCAAAAAACGTTGAAATATAGTTCAAATTCAATAAAAATCGACAAAAATACAGTTTCTAGCTAAAATTTGATGGTTTCGTTGCACTTTCCGAGCCCGTAGGGTATCTGAGTGGCTTAAAAGTACAAGAAAACACTTCAAAAGTGACGTTTCTGAAGAATTTTAACAGTTTTCTTGTATCTACGAACGCCAGAATGCATAAAATTGACCTAAACTTCTCCTTTTCCTATTCTGAGTCGTTTCTGCATGCTTTAAGTGTGTTTGGTGGCTCAGAACCATCAAAAAACGTTGAAATATAGTTCAAATTCAATAAAAATCGACAAAAATACAGTTTCTAGCTAAAACTTGATGGTTTCGTTGCACTTTCCGAGCCCGTAGGGTATCTGAGTGGCTTAAAAGTACAAGAAAACACTTCAAAAGTGACGTTCCTGAAGAATTTTAACAGTTTTCTTGTATCTACGAACGCCAGAATGCATAAAATTGACCTAAACATCTCCTTTTCCTATTCTGAGTCGATTCTGCATGCTTTAAGTGTGTTTGGTGGCTCAGAACCATCAAAAAACGTTGAAATATAGTTCAAATTCAATAAAAATCGACAAAAATACAGTTTCTAGCTAAAATTTGATGGTTTCGTTGCACTTTATGAGCCCGTTGGGTATCTGAGTGGCTTAAAAGTACAAGAAAACACTTCAAAAGTGACGTTTCTGAAGAATTTTAACAGTTTTCTTGTATCTACGAACGCCAGAATGCATAAAATTGACCTAAACGTCTCCTTTTCCTATTCTGAGTCGATTCTGCATGCTTTAAGTGTGTTTGGTGGCTCAGAACCATCAAAAAACGTTGAAATATAGTTCAAATTCAATAAAAATCGACAAAAATACAGTTTCTAGCTAAAATTTGATGGTTTCGTTGCACTTTCCGAGCCCGTAGGGTATCTGAGTGGCTTAAAAGTACAAGAAAACACTTCAAAAGTGACGTTCCTGAGGAATTTTAACAGTTTTCTTGTATCTACGAACGCCAGAATGCATAAAATTGACCTAAACGTCTCCTTTTCCTATTCTGAGTCGATTCTGCATGCTTTAAGTGTGTTTGGTGGCTCAGAACCATCAAAAAACGTTGAAATATAGTTCAAATTCAATAAAAATCGACAAAAACACAGTTTCTAGCTAAAATTTGATGGTTTCGTTGCACTTTCCGAGCCCGTAGGGTATCTGAGTGGCTTAAAAGTACAAGAAAACACTTCAAAAGTGACGTTTCTGAAGAATTTTAACAGTTTTCTTGTATCTACGAACGCCAGAATGCATAAAATTGACCTAAACGTCTCCTTTTCCTATTCTGAGTCGATTCTGCATGCTTTAAGTGTGTTTGGTGGCTCAGAACCATCAAAAAACGTTGAAATATAGTTCAAATTCAATAAAAATCGACAAAAATACAGTTTCTAGCTAAAATTTGATGGTTTCGTTGCACTTTCCGAGCCCGTTGGGTATCTGAGTGGCTTAAAAGTACAAGAAAACACTTCAAATGTGACGTTTCTGAAGAATTTTAACAGTTTTCTTGTATCTACGAACGCCAGAATGCATAAAATTGACCTAAACGTCTCCTTTTCCTATTCTGAGTCGATTCTGCATGCTTTAAGTGTGTTTGGTGGCTCAGAACCATCAAAAAACTTTGAAATATAGTTCAAATTCAATAAAAATCGACAAAAATACAGTTTCTAGCTAAAATTTGATGGTTTCGTTGCACTTTCCGAGCCCGTAGGGTATCTGAGTGGCTTAAAAGTACAAGAAAACACTTCAAAAGTGACGTTCCTGAAGAATTTTAACAGTTTTCTTGTATCTACGAACGCCAGAATGCATAAAATTGACCTAAACGTCTCCTTTTCCTATTCTGAGTCGATTCTGCATGCTTTAAGTGTGTTTGGTGGCTCAGAACCATCAAAAAACGTTGAAATATAGTTCAAATTCAATAAAAATCGACAAAAATACAGTTTCTAGCTAAAATTTGATGGTTTCGTTGCACTTTCCGAGCCCGTAGGGTATCTGAGTGGCTTAAAAGTACAAGAAAACACTTCAAAAGTGACGTTTCTGAAGAATTTTAACAGTTTTCTTGTATCTACGAACGCCAGAATGCATAAAATTGACCTAAACGTCTCCTTTTCCTATTCTGAGTCGATTCTGCATGCTTTAAGTGTGTTTGGTGGCTCAGAACCATCAAAAAACGTTGAAATATAGTTCAAATTCAATAAAAATCGACAAAAATACAGTTTCTAGCTAAAATTTGATGGTTTCGTTGCACTTTCCGAGCCCGTAGGGTATCTGAGTGGCTTAAAAGTACAAGAAAACACTTCAAAAGTGACGTTTCTGAAGAATTTTAACAGTTTTCTTGTATCTACGAACGCCAGAATGCATAAAATTGACCTAAACGTCTCCTTTTCCTATTCTGAGTCGATTCTGCATGCTTTAAGTGTGTTTGGTGGCTCAGAACCATCAAAAAACTTTGAAATATAGTTCAAATTCAATAAAAATCGACAAAAATACAGTTTCTAGCTAAAATTTGATGGTTTCGTTGCACTTTCCGAGCCCGTAGGGTATCTGAGTGGCTTAAAAGTACAAGAAAACACTTCAAAAGTGACGTTCCTGAAGAATTTTAACAGTTTTCTTGTATCTACGAACGCCAGAATGCATAAAATTGACCTAAACGTCTCCTTTTCCTATTCTGAGTCGATTCTGCATGCTTTAAGTGTGTTTGGTGGCTCAGAACCATCAAAAAACGTTGAAATATAGTTCAAATTCAATAAAAATCGACAAAAATACAGTTTCTAGCTAAAATTTGATGGTTTCGTTGCACTTTCCGAGCCCGTAGGGTATCTGAGTGGCTTAAAAGTACAAGAAAACACTTCAAAAGTGACGTTTCTGAAGAATTTTAACAGTTTTCTTGTATCTACGAACGCCAGAATGCATAAAATTGACCTAAACGTCTCCTTTTCCTATTCTGAGTCGATTCTGCATGCTTTAAGTGTGTTTGGTGGCTCAGAACCATCAAAAAACGTTGAAATATAGTTCAAATTCAATAAAAATCGACAAAAATACAGTTTCTAGCTAAAATTTGATGGTTTCGTTGCACTTTCCGAGCCCGTAGGG
>NW_026972661.1:0-62007 GCF_036711695.1 Zophobas morio
AAGTGTTTTCTTGTACTTTTAAGCCAATCAGATACCCTACGGGCTCGGAAAGTGCAACGAAACCATCAAATTTTAGCTAGAAACTGTATTTTTGTCGATTTTTATTGAATTTGAACTATATTTCAACGTTTTTTGATGGTTCTGAGCCACCAAACACACTTAAAGCATGCAGAATCGACTCAGAATAGGAAAAGGAGACGTTTAGGTCAATTTTATGCATTCTGGCGTTCGTAGATACAAGAAAACTGTTAAAATTCTTCAGAAACGTCACTTTTGAAGTGTTTTCTTGTACTTTTAAGCCAATCAGATACCCTACGGGCTCGGAAAGTGCAACGAAACCATCAAATTTTAGCTAGAAACTGTATTTTTGTCGATTTTTATTGAATTTGAACTATATTTCAACGTTTTTTGATGGTTCTGAGCCACCAAACACACTTAAAGCATGCAGAATCGACTCAGAATAGGAAAAGGAGACGTTTAGGTCAATTTTATGCATTCTGGCGTTCGTAGATACAAGAAAACTGTTAAAATTCTTCAGAAACGTCACTTTTGAAGTGTTTTCTTGTACTTTTAAGCCAATCAGATACCCTACGGGCTCGGAAAGTGCAACGAAACCATCAAATTTTAGCTAGAAACTGTATTTTTGTCGATTTTTATTGAATTTGAAATATTTCAACGTTTTTTGATGGTTCTGAGCCACCAAACACACTTAAAGCATGCAGAATCGACTCAGAATAGGAAAAGGAGACGTTTAGGTCAATTTTATGCATTCTGGCGTTCGTAGATACAAGAAAACTGTTAAAATTCTTCAGAAACGTCACTTTTGAAGTGTTTTCTTGTACTTTTAAGCCAATCAGATACCCTACGGGCTCGGAAAGTGCAACGAAACCATCAAATTTTAGCTAGAAACTGTATTTTTGTCGATTTTTATTGAATTTGAACTATATTTCAAAGTTTTTTGATGGTTCTGAGCCACCAAACACACTTAAAGCATGCAGAATCGACTCAGAATAGGAAAAGGAGACGTTTAGGTCAATTTTATGCATTCTGGCGTTCGTAGATACAAGAAAACTGTTAAAATTCTTCAGAAACGTCACTTTTGAAGTGTTTTCTTGTACTTTTAAGCCAATCAGATACCCTACGGGCTCGGAAAGTGCAACGAAACCATCAAATTTTAGCTAGAAACTGTATTTTTGTCGATTTTTATTGAATTTGAACTATATTTCAAAGTTTTTTGATGGTTCTGAGCCACCAAACACACTTAAAGCATGCAGAATCGACTCAGAATAGGAAAAGGAGACGTTTAGGTCAATTTTATGCATTCTGGCGTTCGTAGATACAAGAAAACTGTTAAAATTCTTCAGAAACGTCACTTTTGAAGTGTTTTCTTGTACTTTTAAGCCAATCAGATACCCTACGGGCTCGGAAAGTGCAACGAAACCATCAAATTTTAGCTAGAAACTGTATTTTTGTCGATTTTTATTGAATTTGAACTATATTTCAACGTTTTTTGATGGTTCTGAGCCACCAAACACACTTAAAGCATGCAGAATCGACTCAGAATAGGAAAAGGAGACGTTTAGGTCAATTTTATGCATTCTGGCGTTCGTAGATACAAGAAAACTGTTAAAATTCTTCAGAAACGTCACTTTTGAAGTGTTTTCTTGTACTTTTAAGCCAATCAGATACCCTACGGGCTCGGAAAGTGCAACGAAACCATCAAATTTTAGCTAGAAACTGTATTTTTGTCGATTTTTATTGAATTTGAACTATATTTCAACGTTTTTTGATGGTTCTGAGCCACCAAACACACTTAAAGCATGCAGAATCGACTCAGAATAGGAAAAGGAGACGTTTAGGTCAATTTTATGCATTCTGGCGTTCGTAGATACAAGAAAACTGTTAAAATTCTTCAGAAACGTCACTTTTGAAGTGTTTTCTTGTACTTTTAAGCCAATCAGATACCCTACGGGCTCGGAAAGTGCAACGAAACCATCAAATTTTAGCTAGAAACTGTATTTTTGTCGATTTTTATTGAATTTGAACTATATTTCAACGTTTTTTGATGGTTCTGAGCCACCAAACACACTTAAAGCATGCAGAATCGACTCAGAATAGGAAAAGGAGACGTTTAGGTCAATTTTATGCATTCTGGCGTTCGTAGATACAAGAAAACTGTTAAAATTCTTCAGAAACGTCTCTTTTGAAGTGTTTTCTTGTACTTTTAAGCCAATCAGATACCCTACGGGCTCGGAAAGTGCAACGAAACCATCAAATTTTAGCTAGAAACTGTATTTTTGTCGATTTTTATTGAATTTGAACTATATTTCAACGTTTTTTGATGGTTCTGAGCCACCAAACACACTTAAAGCATGCAGAATCGACTCAGAATAGGAAAAGGAGACGTTTAGGTCAATTTTATGCATTCTGGCGTTCGTAGATACAAGAAAACTGTTAAAATTCTTCAGAAACGTCACTTTTGAAGTGTTTTCTTGTACTTTTAGGCCAATCAGATACCCTACGGGCTCGGAAAGTGCAACGAAACTATCAAATTTTAGCTAGAAACTGTATTTTTGTCGATTTTTATTGAATTTGAACTATATTTCAACGTTTTTTGATGGTTCTGAGCCACCAAACACACTTAAAGCATGCAGAATTGACTCAGAATAGGAAAAGGAGACGTTTAGGTCAATTTTATGCATTCTGGCGTTCGTAGATACAAGAAAACTGTTAAAATTCTTCAGAAACGTCACTTTTGAAGTGTTTTCTTGTACTTTTAAGCCAATCAGATACCCTACGGGCTCGGAAAGTGCAACAAAACCATCAAATTTTAGCTAGAAACTGTATTTTTGTCGATTTTTATTGAATTTGAACTATATTTCAACGTTTTTTGATGGTTCTGAGCCACCAAACACACTTAAAGCATGCAGAATCGACTCAGAATAGGAAAAGGAGACGTTTAGGTCAATTTTATGCATTCTGGCGTTCGTAGATACAAGAAAACTGTTAAAATTCTTCAGAAACGTCACTTTTGAAGTGTTTTCTTGTACTTTTAAGCCAATCAGATACCCTACGGGCTCGGAAAGTGCAACGAAACCATCAAATTTTAGCTAGAAACTGTATTTTTGTCGATTTTTATTGAATTTGAACTATATTTCAACGTTTTTTGATGGTTCTGAGCCACCAAACACACTTAAAGCATGCAGAATCGACTCAGAATAGGAAAAGGAGACGTTTAGGTCAATTTTATGCATTCTGGCGTTCGTAGATACAAGAAAACTGTTAAAACACTAGGAGGACGGCGTTTAACGCATACCTCTACGGACGGCTTGCGGTCATTTGACCGCTGTACTATTTTTTCAGTAAAACATGGCCAATTGCGTAAATACTTTATTAAAATTAATTAAATAACTAAATTACAATAACATAAGCATTTGAAAGTGGAAATCATAAATGAAACTTATGATTCAAAGCAATTTGCATACAAGAAATTTGTAACTTTATTACATTTTCCGCATAAATTTTTTTCGCATCTATCACGCGTTCGGTTTTCTTTTTTGCGGCATTTAGTTGCATGGCATTGTTTCCTTTTTCCTCTAAACTTTTTCTTCAGCAGTAGGTCATTTTTATTAGTTTGACCTGACCTGACCCAACATCACTTGCTGCGAGTTCTTTTCACAATTTCAAGAGGAATTTTCGTCTCCTGATTTTCTTCTTTATCACTTCCTGATATAAAACCCATGCATTTAATACAGCCAAGTCTAAAATGTTATAAATAACTTGCCCTTGATCCCGCTTTGGACAAATTTTTTCTAGCCACTTGGTCCACCGTATCGTCGACATATTTTGTAAAGTTGCAATAAGCTATGGTGTCCAGAAGCTTTTTTCGATTATCTTGAATTATTATATCAGGATGCATTGTGCTCAAAAGCAGAACATTTTTGTTTTTTTCCCTTGATATACAGTCGGCGTGGTAGTATTATACTTCAGAACTTTTGTGTCATATACATTACCACTATCCGTCTTGAGGCGAATTATTCGATTCTGCGAGTAATTACAAATCTGTCATATATTTTCTCACCGAATGTTGCGAAATTTTCAAAGCAAAAATCACCAAGAAAAAGCACACCCTTCACGAAAAGAACAATATCCAAACCAAAGAATGTAATCAAGTGCAATGCCAAAATAAATTAAGTTACCACGAAAATTACCAACCATCTTAGTGGAAATTATGTCCAGATGTTGACAGTATGGGGTTTCAGGTAATTTTAATTTTTTCGAGAATTTTTGAAGCGATTTTAAAGCAGCGGTCAAATGACCGCACTCCGTCTTTCTAGGAAGACATATCCCCACACAGGTGACGAACAGTCCTATTGAATTGAGATTTTTTCCACATACAATCAAGAACAAATAAATAATTGTCACGAAGAGTAATAACGAAACACTTTATAAAACCAGAGATATCAAGAATAAAAAATTCAAAAGCGGTCAAATGACCGCCTCCGTCGTTCTAGTGTTAAAATTCTTCAGAAACGTCACTTTTGAAGTGTTTTCTTGTACTTTTAAGCCAATCAGATACCCTACGGGCTCGGAAAGTGCAACGAAACCATCAAATTTTAGCTAGAAACTGTATTTTTGTCGATTTTTATTGAAGTTGAACTATATTTCAACGTTTCTTGATGGTTCTGAGCCACCAAACACACTTAAAGCATGCAGAATCGACTCAGAATAGGAAAAGGAGACGTTTAGGTCAATTTTATGCATTCTGGCGTTCGTAGATACAAGAAAACTGTTAAAATTCTTCAGAAACGTCACTTTTGAAGTGTTTTCTTGTACTTTTAGGCCAATCAGATACCCTACGGGCTCGGAAAGTGCAACGAAACCATCAAATTTTAGCTAGAAACTGTATTTTTGTCGATTTTTATTGAATTTGAACTATATTTCAACGTTTTTTGATGGTTCTGAGCCACCAAACACACTTAAAGCATGCAGAATCGACTCAGAATAGGAAAAGGAGACGTTTAGGTCAATTTTATGCATTCTGGCGTTCGTAGATACAAGAAAACTGTTAAAATTCTTCAGAAACGTCACTTTTGAAGTGTTTTCTTGTACTTTTAAGCCAATCAGATACCCTACGGGCTCGGAAAGTGCAACAAAACCATCAAATTTTAGCTAGAAACTGTATTTTTGTCGATTTTTATTGAATTTGAACTATATTTCAACGTTTTTTGATGGTTCTGAGCCACCAAACACACTTAAAGCATGCAGAATCGACTCAGAATAGGAAAAGGAGACGTTTAGGTCAATTTTATGCATTCTGGCGTTCGTAGATACAAGAAAACTGTTAAAATTCTTCAGAAACGTCACTTTTGAAGTGTTTTCTTGTACTTTTAAGCCAATCAGATACCCTACGGGCTCGGAAAGTGCAACGAAACCATCAAATTTTAGCTAGAAACTGTATTTTTGTCGATTTTTATTGAATTTGAACTATATTTCAACGTTTTTTGATGGTTCTGAGCCACCAAACACACTTAAAGCATGCAGAATCGACTCAGAATAGGAAAAGGAGACGTTTAGGTCAATTTTATGCATTCTGGCGTTCGTAGATACAAGAAAACTGTTAAAACACTAGGAGGACGGCGTTTAACGCATACCTCTACGGACGGCTTGCGGTCATTTGACCGCTGTACTATTTTTTCAGTAAAACATGGCCAATTGCGTAAATACTTTATTAAAATTAATTAAATAACTAAATTACAATAACATAAGCATTTGAAAGTGGAAATCATAAATGAAACTTATGATTCAAAGCAATTTGCATACAAGAAATTTGTAACTTTATTACATTTTCCGCATAAATTTTTTTCGCATCTATCACGCGTTCGGTTTTCTTTTTTGCGGCATTTAGTTGCATGGCATTGTTTCCTTTTTCCTCTAAACTTTTTCTTCAGCAGTAGGTCATTTTTATTAGTTTGACCTGACCTGACCCAACATCACTTGCTGCGAGTTCTTTTCACAATTTCAAGAGGAATTTTCGTCTCCTGATTTTCTTCTTTATCACTTCCTGATATAAAACCCATGCATTTAATACAGCCAAGTCTAAAATGTTATAAATAACTTGCCCTTGATCCCGCTTTGGACAAATTTTTTCTAGCCACTTGGTCCACCGTATCGTCGACATATTTTGTAAAGTTGCAATAAGCTATGGTGTCCAGAAGCTTTTTTCGATTATCTTGAATTATTATATCAGGATGCATTGTGCTCAAAAGCAGAACATTTTTGTTTTTTTCCCTTGATATACAGTCGGCGTGGTAGTATTATACTTCAGAACTTTTGTGTCATATACATTACCACTATCCGTCTTGAGGCGAATTATTCGATTCTGCGAGTAATTACAAATCTGTCATATATTTTCTCACCGAATGTTGCGAAATTTTCAAAGCAAAAATCACCAAGAAAAAGCACACCCTTCACGAAAAGAACAATATCCAAACCAAAGAATGTAATCAAGTGCAATGCCAAAATAAATTAAGTTACCACGAAAATTACCAACCATCTTAGTGGAAATTATGTCCAGATGTTGACAGTATGGGGTTTCAGGTAATTTTAATTTTTTCGAGAATTTTTGAAGCGATTTTAAAGCAGCGGTCAAATGACCGCACTCCGTCTTTCTAGGAAGACATATCCCCACACAGGTGACGAACAGTCCTATTGAATTGAGATTTTTTCCACATACAATCAAGAACAAATAAATAATTGTCACGAAGAATAATAACGAAACACTTTATAAAACCAGAGATATCAAGAATAAAAAATTCAAAAGCGGTCAAATGACCGCCTCCGTCGTTCTAGTGTTAAAATTCTTCAGAAACGTCACTTTTGAAGTGTTTTCTTGTACTTTTAAGCCAATCAGATACCCTACGGGCTCGGAAAGTGCAACGAAACCATCAAATTTTAGCTAGAAACTGTATTTTTGTCGATTTTTATTGAAGTTGAACTATATTTCAACGTTTCTTGATGGTTCTGAGCCACCAAACACACTTAAAGCATGCAGAATCGACTCAGAATAGGAAAAGGAGACGTTTAGGTCAATTTTATGCATTCTGGCGTTCGTAGATACAAGAAAACTGTTAAAATTCTTCAGAAACGTCACTTTTGAAGTGTTTTCTTGTACTTTTAGGCCAATCAGATACCCTACGGGCTCGGAAAGTGCAACGAAACCATCAAATTTTAGCTAGAAACTGTATTTTTGTCGATTTTTATTGAATTTGAACTATATTTCAACGTTTTTTGATGGTTCTGAGCCACCAAACACACTTAAAGCATGCAGAATCGACTCAGAATAGGAAAAGGAGACGTTTAGGTCAATTTTATGCATTCTGGCGTTCGTAGATACAAGAAAACTGTTAAAATTCTTCAGAAACGTCACTTTTGAAGTGTTTTCTTGTACTTTTAAGCCAATCAGATACCCTACGGGCTCGGAAAGTGCAACGAAACCATCAAATTTTAGCTAGAAACTGTATTTTTGTCGATTTTTATTGAATTTGAACTATATTTCAACGTTTTTTGATGGTTCTGAGCCACCAAACACACTTAAAGCATGCAGAATCGACTCAGAATAGGAAAAGGAGACGTTTAGGTCAATTTTATGCATTCTGGCGTTCGTAGATACAAGAAAACTGTTAAAATTCTTCAGAAACGTCACTTTTGAAGTGTTTTCTTGTACTTTTAAGCCAATCAGATACCCTACGGGCTCGGAAAGTGCAACGAAACCATCAAATTTTAGCTAGAAACTGTATTTTTGTCGTTTTTTATTGAATTTGAACTATATTTCAACGTTTTTTGATGGTTCTGAGCCACCAAACACACTTAAAGCATGCAGAATCGACTCAGAATAGGAAAAGGAGACGTTTAGGTCAATTTTATGCATTCTGACGTTCGTAGATACAAGAAAACTGTTAAAATTCTTCAGAAACGTCACTTTTGAAGTGTTTTCTTGTACTTTTAAGCCAATCAGATACCCTACGGGCTCGGAAAGTGCAAAGAAACCATCAAATTTTAGCTAGAAACTGTATTTTTGTCGATTTTTATTGAATTTGAACTATATTTCATCGTTTTTTGATGGTTCTGAGCCACCAAACACACTTAATGCAGGCAGAATCGACTCAGAATAGGAAAAGGAGACGTTTAGGTCAATTTTATGCATTCTGGCGTTCGTAGATACAAGAAAACTGTTAAAATTCTTCAGAAACGTCACTTTTGAAGTGTTTTCTTGTACTTTTAAGCCAATCAGATACCCAACGGGCTCGGAAAGTGCAAAGAAACCATCAAATTTTAGCTAGAAACTGTATTTTTGTCGATTTTTATTGAATTTGAACTATATTTCAACGTTTTTTGATGGTTCTGAGCCACCAAACACACTTAAAGCATGCAGAATCGAGTCAGAATAGGAAAAGGAGACGTTTAGGTCAATTTTATGCATTCTGGCGTTCGTAGATACAAGAAAACTGTTAAAATTCTTCAGAAACGTCACTTTTGAAGTGTTTTCTTGTACTTTTAAGCCAATCAGATACCGTACGGGCTCGGAAAGTGCAACGAAACCATCAAATTTTAGCTAGAAACTGTATTTTTGTCGATTTTTATTGAATTTGAACTATATTTCAACGTTTTTTGATGGTTCTGAGCCACCAAACACACTTAAAGCATGCAGAATCGACTCAGAATAGGAAAAGGAGACGTTTAGGTCAATTTTATGCATTCTGGCGTTCGTAGATACAAGAAAACTGTTAAAATTCTTCAGAAACGTCACTTTTGAAGTGTTTTCTTGTACTTTTAAGCCAATCAGATACCCTACGGGCTCGGAAAGTGCAACGAAACCATCAAATTTTAGCTAGAAACTGTATTTTTGTCGATTTTTATTGAATTTGAACTATATTTCAACGTTTTTTGATGGTTCTGAGCCACCAAACACACTTAAAGCATGCAGAATCGACTCAGAATAGGAAAAGGAGACGTTTAGGTCAATTTTATGCATTCTGGCGTTCGTAGATACAAGAAAACTGTTAAAATTCTTCAGAAACGTCACTTTTGAAGTGTTTTCTTGTACTTTTAAGCCAATCAGATACCCGACGGGCTCGGAAAGTGCAACGAAACCATCAAATTTTAGCTAGAAACTGTACTTTTGTCGATTTTTATTTAATTTGAACTATATTTCAACGTTTTTTGATGGTTCTGAGCCACCAAACACACTTAAAGCATGCAGAATCGACTCAGAATAGGAAAAGGAGACGTTTAGGTCAATTTTATGCATTCTGGCGTTCGTAGATACAAGAAAACTGTTAAAATTCTTCAGAAACATCACTTTTGAAGTGTTTTCTTGTACTTTTAACCCAATCAGATACCCTACGGGCTCGGAAAGTGCAACGAAACCATCAAATTTTAGCTAGAAACTGTACTTTTGTCGATTTTTATTGAATTTGAACTATAGTTCAACGTTTTTTGATGGTTCTGAGCCACCAAACACACTTAAAGCATGCAGAATCGACTCAGAATAGGAAAAGGAGACGTTTAGGTCAATTTTATGCATTCTGGCGTTCGTAGATAAAAGAAAACTGTTAAAATTCTTCAGAAACGTCACTTTTGAAGTGTTTTCTTGTACTTTTAAGCCAATCAGATACCCTACGGGCTCGGAAAGTGCAACGAAACCATCAAATTTTAGCTAGAAACTGTATTTTTGTCGATTTTTATTGAATTTGAACTATATTTCAACGTTTTTTGATGGTTCTGAGCCACCAAACACACTTAAAGCATTCAGAATCGACTCAGAATAGGAAAAGGAGACGTTTAGGTCAATTTTATGCATTCTGGCGTTCGTAGATACAAGAAAACTGTTAAAATTCTTCAGAAACGTCACTTTTGAAGTGTTTTCTTGTACTTTTAAGCCAATCAGATACCCAACGGGCTCGGAAAGTGCAACGAAACCATCAAATTTTAGCTAGAAACTGTATTTTTGTCGATTTTTATTGAATTTGAACTATATTTCAACGTTTTTTGATGGTTCTGAGCCACCAAACACACTTAAAGCATGCAGAATCGACTCAGAATAGGAAAAGGAGACGTTTAGGTCAATTTTATGCATTCTGGCGTTCGTAGATACAAGAAAACTGTTAAAATTCTTCAGAAACGTCACTTTTGAAGTGTTTTCTTGTACTTTTAAGCCAATCAGATACCCTACGGGCTCGGAAAGTGCAACGAAACCATCAAATTTTAGCTAGAAACTGTATTTTTGTCGATTTTTATTGAATTTGAACTATATTTCAACGTTTTTTGATGGTTCTGTGCCACCAAACACACTTAAAGCATGCAGAATCGACTCAGAATAGGAAAAGGAGACGTTTAGGTCAATTTTATGCATTCTGGCGTTCGTAGATACAAGAAAACTGTTAAAATTCTTCAGAAACGTCACTTATGAAGTGTTTTCTTGTACTTTTAAGCCAATCAGATACCCTACGGGTTCGGAAAGTGCAACGAAACCATCAAATTTTAGCTAGAAACTGTATTTTTGTCGATTTTTATTGAATTTGAACTATATTTCAACGTTTTTTGATGGTTCTGAGCCACCAAACACACTTAAAGCATGCAGAATCGACTCAGAATAGGAAAAGGAGACGTTTAGGTCAATCTTATGCATTCTGGCGTTCGTAGATACAAGAAAACCGTTAAAATTCTTCAGAAACGTCACTTTTGAAGTGTTTTCTTGTACTTTTAAGCCAATCAGATACCCTACGGGCTCGGAAAGTGCAACGAAACCATCAAATTTTAGCTAGAAACTGTATTTTTGTCGATTTTTATAGAATTTGAACTATATTTCAACGTTTTTTGATGGTTCTGAGCCACCAAACACACTTAAAGCATGCAGAATCGACTCAGAATAGGAAAAGGAGACGTTTAGGTCAATTTTATGCATTCTGGCGTTCGTAGATACAAGAAAACTGTTAAAATTCTTCAGAAACGTCACTTTTGAAGTGTTTTCTTGTACTTTTAAGCCAATCAGATACCCTACGGGCTCGGAAAGTGCAACGAAACCATCAAATTTTAGCTAGAAACTGTATTTTTGTCGATTTTTATTGAATTTGAACTATATTTCAACGTTTTTTGATGGTTCTGAGCCACCAAACACACTTAAAGCATGCAGAATCGACTCAGAATAGGAAAAGGAGACGTTTAGGTCAATTTTATGCATTCTGGCGTTCGTAGATACAAGAAAACTGTTAAAATTCTTCAGAAACGTCACTTTTGAAGTGTTTTCTTGTACTTTTAAGCCAATCAGATACCCAACGGGCTCGGAAAGTGCAACGAAACCATCAAATTTTAGCTAGAAACTGTATTTTTGTCGATTTTTATTGAATTTGAACTATATTTCAAAGTTTTTTGATGGTTCTGAGCCACCAAACACACTTAAAGCATGCAGAATCGACTCAGAATAGGAAAAGGAGACGTTTAGGTCAATTTTATGCATTCTGGCGTTCGTAGATACAAGAAAACTGTTAAAATTCTTCAGAAACGTCACTTTTGAAGTGTTTTCTTGTACTTTTAAGCCAATCAGATACCCTACGGGCTCGGAAAGTGCAACGAAACCATCAAATTTTAGCTAGAAACTGTATTTTTGTCGATTTTTATTGAATTTGAACTATATTTCAACGTTTTTTGATGGTTCTGAGCCACCAAACACACTTAAAGCATGCAGAATCGACTCAGAATAGGAAAAGGAGACGTTTAGGTCAATTTTATGCATTCTGGCGTTCGTAGATACAAGAAAACTGTTAAAATTCTTCAGAAACGTCACTTTTGAAGTGTTTTCTTGTACTTTTAAGCCAATCAGATACCCTACGGGCTCGGAAAGTGCAACGAAACCATCAAATTTTAGCTAGAAACTGTATTTTTGTCGATTTTTATTGAATTTGAACTATATTTCAACGTTTTTTGATGGTTCTGAGCCACCAAACACACTTAAAGCATGCAGAATCGACTCAGAATAGGAAAAGGAGACGTTTAGGTCAATTTTATGCATTCTGGCGTTCGTAGATACAAGAAAACTGTTAAAATTCTTCAGAAACGTCACTTTTGAAATGTTTTCTTGTACTTTTAAGCCAATCAGATACCCCACGGGCTCGGAAAGTGCAACGAAACCATCAAATTTTAGCTAGAAACTGTATTTTTGTCGATTTTTATTGAATTTGAACTATATTTCAACGTTTTTTGATGGTTCTGAGCCACCAAACACACTTAAAGCATGCAGAATCGACTCAGAATAGGAAAAGGAGACGTTTAGGTCAATTTTATGCATTCTGGCGTTCGTAGATACAAGAAAACTGTTAAAATTCTTCAGAAACGTCACTTTTGAAGTGTTTTCTTGTACTTTTAAGCCAATCAGATACCCAACGGGCTCGGAAAGTGCAACGAAACCATCAAATTTTAGCTAGAAACTGTATTTTTGTCGATTTTTATTGAATTTGAACTATATTTCAACGTTTTTTGATGGTTCTGAGCCACCAAACACACTTAAAGCATGCAGAATCGACTCAGAATAGGAAAAGGAGACGTTTAGGTCAATTTTATGCATTCTGGCGTTCGTAGATACAAGAAAACTGTTAAAATTCTTCAGAAACGTCACTTTTGAAGTGTTTTCTTGTACTTTTAAGCCAATCAGATACCCTACGGGCTCGGAAAGTGCAACGAAACCATCAAATTTTAGCTAGAAACTGTATTTTTGTCGATTTTTATTGAATTTGAACTATATTTCAACGTTTTTTGATGGTTCTGTGCCACCAAACACACTTAAAGCATGCAGAATCGACTCAGAATAGGAAAAGGAGACGTTTAGGTCAATTTTATGCATTCTGGCGTTCGTAGATACAAGAAAACTGTTAAAATTCTTCAGAAACGTCACTTATGAAGTGTTTTCTTGTACTTTTAAGCCAATCAGATACCCTACGGGTTCGGAAAGTGCAACGAAACCATCAAATTTTAGCTAGAAACTGTATTTTTGTCGATTTTTATTGAATTTGAACTATATTTCAACGTTTTTTGATGGTTCTGAGCCACCAAACACACTTAAAGCATGCAGAATCGACTCAGAATAGGAAAAGGAGACGTTTAGGTCAATCTTATGCATTCTGGCGTTCGTAGATACAAGAAAACCGTTAAAATTCTTCAGAAACGTCACTTTTGAAGTGTTTTCTTGTACTTTTAAGCCAATCAGATACCCTACGGGCTCGGAAAGTGCAACGAAACCATCAAATTTTAGCTAGAAACTGTATTTTTGTCGATTTTTATAGAATTTGAACTATATTTCAACGTTTTTTGATGGTTCTGAGCCACCAAACACACTTAAAGCATGCAGAATCGACTCAGAATAGGAAAAGGAGACGTTTAGGTCAATTTTATGCATTCTGGCGTTCGTAGATACAAGAAAACTGTTAAAATTCTTCAGAAACGTCACTTTTGAAGTGTTTTCTTGTACTTTTAAGCCAATCAGATACCCTACGGGCTCGGAAAGTGCAACGAAACAATCAAATTTTAGCTAGAAACTGTATTTTTGTCGATTTTTATTGAATTTGAACTATATTTCAACGTTTTTTGATGGTTCTGAGCCACCAAACACACTTAAAGCATGCAGAATCGACTCAGAATAGGAAAAGGAGACGTTTAGGTCAATTTTATGCATTCTGGCGTTCGTAGATACAAGAAAACTGTTAAAATTCTTCAGAAACGTCACTTTTGAAGTGTTTTCTTGTACTTTTAAGCCAATCAGATACCCAACGGGCTCGGAAAGTGCAACGAAACCATCAAATTTTAGCTAGAAACTGTATTTTTGTCGATTTTTATTGAATTTGAACTATATTTCAAAGTTTTTTGATGGTTCTGAGCCACCAAACACACTTAAAGCATGCAGAATCGACTCAGAATAGGAAAAGGAGACGTTTAGGTCAATTTTATGCATTCTGGCGTTCGTAGATACAAGAAAACTGTTAAAATTCTTCAGAAACGTCACTTTTGAAGTGTTTTCTTGTACTTTTAAGCCAATCAGATACCCTACGGGCTCGGAAAGTGCAACGAAACCATCAAATTTTAGCTAGAAACTGTATTTTTGTCGATTTTTATTGAATTTGAACTATATTTCAACGTTTTTTGATGGTTCTGAGCCACCAAACACACTTAAAGCATGCAGAATCGACTCAGAATAGGAAAAGGAGACGTTTAGGTCAATTTTATGCATTCTGGCGTTCGTAGATACAAGAAAACTGTTAAAATTCTTCAGAAACGTCACTTTTGAAGTGTTTTCTTGTACTTTTAAGCCAATCAGATACCCTACGGGCTCGGAAAGTGCAACGAAACCATCAAATTTTAGCTAGAAACTGTATTTTTGTCGATTTTTATTGAATTTGAACTATATTTCAACGTTTTTTGATGGTTCTGAGCCACCAAACACACTTAAAGCATGCAGAATCGACTCAGAATAGGAAAAGGAGACGTTTAGGTCAATTTTATGCATTCTGGCGTTCGTAGATACAAGAAAACTGTTAAAATTCTTCAGAAACGTCACTTTTGAAGTGTTTTCTTGTACTTTTAAGCCAATCAGATACCCTACGGGCTCGGAAAGTGCAACGAAACCATCAAATTTTAGCTAGAAACTGTATTTTTGTCGATTTTTATTGAATTTGAACTATATTTCAACGTTTTTTGATGGTTCTGAGCCACCAAACACACTTAAAGCATGCAGAATCGACTCAGAATAGGAAAAGGAGACGTTTAGGTCAATTTTATGCATTCTGGCGTTCGTAGATACAAGAAAAACTGTTAAAATTCTTCAGAAACGTCACTTTTGAAGTGTTTTCTTGTACTTTTAAGCCAATCAGATACCCTACGGGCTCGGAAAGTGCAACGAAACCATCAAATTTTAGCTTGAAACTGTATTTTTGTCGATTTTTATTGAATTTGAACTATATTTCAACGTTTTTTGATGGTTCTGAGCCACCAAACACACTTAAAGCATGCAGAATCGACTCAGAATAGGAAAAGGAGACGTTTAGGTCAATTTTATGCATTCTGGCGTTCGTAGATACAAGAAAACTGTTAAAATTCTTCAGAAACGTCACTTTTGAAGTGTTTTCTTGTACTTTTAAGCCAATCAGATACCCTACGGGCTCGGAAAGTGCAACGAAACCATCAAATTTTAGCTAGAAACTGTATTTTTGTCGATTTTTATTGAATTTGAACTATATTTCAACGTTTTTTGATGGTTCTGAGCCACCAAACACACTTAAAGCATGCAGAATCGACTCAGAATAGGAAAAGGAGACGTTTAGGTCAATTTTATGCATTCTGGCGTTCGTAGATACAAGAAAACTGTTAAAATTCTTCAGAAACGTCACTTTTGAAGTGTTTTCTTGTACTTTTAAGCCAATCAGATACCCTACGGGCTCGGAAAGTGCAACGAAACCATCAAATTTTAGCTAGAAACTGTATTTTTGTCGATTTTTATTGAATTTGAACTATATTTCAACGTTTTTTGATGGTTCTGAGCCACCAAACACACTTAAAGCATGCAGAATCGACTCAGAATAGGAAAAGGAGACGTTTAGGTCAATTTTATGCATTCTGGCGTTCGTAGATACAAGAAAACTGTTAAAATTCTTCAGAAACGTCACTTTTGAAGTGTTTTCTTATACTTTTAAGCCAATCAGATACCCTACGGGCTCGGAAAGTGCAACGAAACCATCAAATTTTAGCTAGAAACTGTATTTTTGTCGATTTTTATTGAATTTGAACTATATTTCAACGTTTTTTGATGGTTCTGAGCCACCAAACACACTTAAAGCATGCAGAATCGACTCAGAATAGGAAAAGGAGACGTTTAGGTCAATTTTATGCATTCTGGCGTTCGTAGATACAAGAAAACTGTTAAAATTCTTCAGAAACGTCACTTTTGAAGTGTTTTCTTGTACTTTTAAGCCAATCAGATACCCTACGGCTCGGAAAGTGCAACGAAACCATCAAATTTTAGCTAGAAACTGTATTTTTGTCGATTTTTATTGAATTTGAACTATATTTCAACGTTTTTTGATGGTTCTGAGCCACCAAACACACTTAAAGCATGCAGAATCGACTCAGAATAGGAAAAGGAGACGTTTAGGTCAATTTTATGCATTCTGGCGTTCGTAGATACAAGAAAACTGTTAAAATTCTTCAGAAACGTCACTTTTGAAGTGTTTTCTTGTACTTTTAAGCCAATCAGATACCCTACGGGCTCGGAAAGTGCAACGAAACCATCAAATTTTAGCTAGAAACTGTATTTTTGTCGATTTTTATTGAATTTGAACTATATTTCAACGTTTTTTGATGGTTCTGAGCCACCAAACACACTTAAAGCATGCAGAATCGACTCAGAATAGGAAAAGGAGACGTTTAGGTCAATTTTATGCATTCTGGCGTTCGTAGATACAAGAAAACTGTTAAAATTCTTCAGAAACGTCACTTTTGAAGTGTTTTCTTGTACTTTTAAGCCAATCAGATACCCTACGGGCTCGGAAAGTGCAACGAAACCATCAAATTTTAGCTAGAAACTGTATTTTTGTCGATTTTTATTGAATTTGAACTATATTTCAACGTTTTTTGATGGTTCTGAGCCACCAAACACACTTAAAGCATGCAGAATCGACTCAGAATAGGAAAAGGAGACGTTTAGGTCAATTTTATGCATTCTGGCGTTCGTAGATACAAGAAAACTGTTAAAATTCTTCAGAAACGTCACTTTTGAAGTGTTTTCTTGTACTTTTAAGCCAATCAGATACCCTACGGGCTCGGAAAGTGCAACGAAACCATCAAATTTTAGCTAGAAACTGTATTTTTGTCGATTTTTATTGAATTTGATCTATATTTCAACGTTTTTTGATGGTTCTGAGCCACCAAACACACTTAAAGCATGCAGAATCGACTCAGAATAGGAAAAGGAGACGTTTAGGTCAATTTTATGCATTCTGGCGTTCGTAGATACAAGAAAACTGTTAAAATTCTTCAGAAACGTCACTTTTGAAGTGTTTTCTTGTACTTTTAAGCCAATCAGATACCCTACGGGCTCGGAAAGTGCAACGAAACCATCAAATTTTAGCTAGAAACTGTATTTTTGTCGATTTTTATTGAATTTGAACTATATTTCAACGTTTTTTGAAGGTTCTGAGCCACCAAACACACTTAAAGCATGCAGAATCGACTCAGAATAGGAAAAGGAGACGTTTAGGTCAATTTTATGCATTCTGGCGTTCGTAGATACAAGAAAACTGTTAAAATTCTTCAGAAACGTCACTTTTGAAGTGTTTTCTTGTACTTTTAAGCCAATCAGATACCCTACGGGCTCGGAAAGTGCAACGAAACCATCAAATTTTAGCTAGAAACTGTATTTTTGTCGATTTTTATTGAATTTGAACAATATTTCAACGTTTTTTGATGGTTCTGAGCCACCAAACACACTTAAAGCATGCAGAATCGACACAGAATAGGAAAAGGAGACGTTTAGGTCAATTTTATGCATTCTGGCGTTCGTAGATACAAGAAAACTGTTAAAATTCTTCAGAAACATCACTTTTGAAGTGTTTTCTTGTACTTTTAAGCCAATCAGATACCCTACGGGCTCGGAAAGTGCAACGAAACCATCAAATTTTAGCTAGAAACTGTATTTTTGTCGATTTTTATTGAATTTGAACTATATTTCAACGTTTTTTGATGGTTCTGAGCCACCAAACACACTTAAAGCATGCAGAATCGACTCAGAATAGGAAAAGGAGACGTTTAGGTCAATTTTATGCATTCTGGCGTTCGTAGATAAAAGAAAACTGTTAAAATTCTTCAGAAACGTCACTTTTGAAGTGTTTTCTTGTACTTTTAAGCCAATCAGATACCCTGCGGGCTCGGAAAGTGCAACGAAACCATCAAATTTTAGCTAGAAACTGTATTTTTGTCGATTTTTATTGAATTTGAACTATATTTCAACGTTTTTTGATGGTTCTGAGCCACCAAACACACTTAAAGCATGCAGAATCGACTCAGAATAGGAAAAGGAGACGTTTAGGTCAATTTTATGCATTCTGGCGTTCGTAGATACAAGAAAACTGTTAAAATTCTTCAGAAACGTCACTTTTGAAGTGTTTTCTTGTACTTTTAAGCCAATCAGATACCCTACGGGCTCGGAAAGTGCAACGAAACCATCAAATTTTAGCTAGAAACTGTATTTTTGTCGATTTTTATTGAATTTGAACTATATTTCAACGTTTTTTGATGGTTCTGAGCCACCAAACACACTTAAAGCATGCAGAATCGACTCAGAATAGGAAAAGGAGACGTTTAGGTCAATTTTATGCATTCTGGCGTTCGTAGATACAAGAAAACTGTTAAAATTCTTCAGAAACGTCACTTTTGAAGTGTTTTCTTGTACTTTTAAGCCAATCAGATACCCTACGGGCTCGGAAAGTGCAACGAAACCATCAAATTTTAGCTAGAAACTGTATTTTTGTCGATTTTTATTGAATTTGAACTATATTTCAACGTTTTTTGATGGTTCTGAGCCACCAAACACACTTAAAGCATGCAGAATCGACTCAGAATAGGAAAAGGAGACGTTTAGGTCAATTTTATGCATTCTGGCGTTCGTAGATACAAGAAAACTGTTAAAATTCTTCAGAAACGTCACTTTTGAAGTGTTTTCTTGTACTTTTAAGCCAATCAGATACCCTACGGGCTCGGAAAGTGCAACGAAACCATCAAATTTTAGCTAGAAACTGTATTTTTGTCGATTTTTATTGAATTTGAACTATATTTCAACGTTTTTTGATGGTTCTGAGCCACCAAACACACTTAAAGCATGCAGAATCGACTCAGAATAGGAAAAGGAGACGTTTAGGTCAATTTTATGCATTCTGGCGTTCGTAGATACAAGAAAACTGTTAAAATTCTTCAGAAACGTCACTTTTGAAGTGTTTTCTTGTACTTTTAAGCCAATCAGATACCCTACGGGCTCGGAAAGTGCAACGAAACCATCAAATTTTAGCTAGAAACTGTATTTTTGTCGATTTTTATTGAATTTGAACTATATTTCAACGTTATAATAATAAAACACTTCAAAAGAAACGTTTCTGAAGAATTTTAAAAGTTTTCTTGTATCTACGAACGCCAGAATGCATAAAATTGACCTAAACGTCTCCTTTTCCTATTCTGAGTCGATTCTGCATGCTTTAAGTGTGTTTGGTGGCTCAGAACCATCAAAAAACGTTGAAATATAGTTCAAATTCAATAAAAATCGACAAAAATACAGTTTCTAACTAAAATTTGATGGTTTCGTTGCACTTTCCGAGCCCGTAGGGTATCTGATTGGCTTAAAAGTACAAGAAAACACTTCAAAAGTGACGTTTCTGAAGAATTTTAACAGTTTTCTTGTATCTACGAACGCCAGAATGCATAAAATTGACCTAAACGTCTCCTTTTCCTATTCTGAGTCGATTCTGCATGCTTTAAGTGTGTTTGGTGGCTCAGAACCATCAAAAAACGTTGAAATATAGTTCAAATTCAATATAAATCGACAAAAATACAGTTTCTAGCTAAAACTTGATGGTTTCGTTGCACTTTCCGAGCCCGTAGGGTATCTGATTGGCTTAAAAGTACAAGAAAACACTTCAAAAGTGACGTTTCTGAAGAATTTTAACAGTTTTCTTGTATCTACGAACGCCAGAATGCATAAAATTGACCTAAACGTCTCCTTTTCCTATTCTGAGTCGATTCTGCATGCTTTAAGTGTGTTTGGTGGCTCAGAACCATCAAAAAACGTTGAAATATAGTTCAAATTCAATAAAAATCAACAAAAATACAGTTTCTAGCTAAAATTTGATGGTTTCGTTGCACTTTCCGAGCCCGTAGGGTATCTGATTGGCTTAAAAGTACAAGAAAACACTTCAAAAGTGACGTTTCTGAAGAATTTTAACAGTTTTCTTGTATCTACGAACGCCAGAATGCATAAAATTGACCTAAACGTCTCGTTTTCCGATTCTGAGTCGATTCTGCATGCTTTAAGTGTGTTTGGTGGCTCAGAACCATCAAAAAACGTTGAAATATAGTTCAAATTCAATAAAAATCGACAAAAATACAGTTTCTAGCTAAAATTTGATGGTTTCGTTGCACTTTCCGAGCCCGTAGGGTATCTGATTGGCTTAAAAGTACAAGAAAACACTTCAAAAGTGACGTTTCTGAAGAATTTTAACAGTTTTCTTGTATCTACGAACGCCAGAATGCATAAAATTGACCTAAACGTCTCCTTTTCCTATTCTGAGTCGATTCTGCATGCTTTAAGTGTGTTTGGTGGCTCAGAACCATCAAAAAACGTTGAAATATAGTTCAAATTCAATAAAAATCGACAAAAATACAGTTTCTAGCTAAAATTTGATGGTTTCGTTGCACTTTCCGAGCCCGTAGGGTATCTGATTGGCTTAAAAGTACAAGAAAACACTTCAAAAGTGACGTTTCTGAAGAATTTTAACAGTTTTCTTGTATCTACGAACGCCAGAATGCATAAAATTGACCTAAACGTCTCCTTTTCCTATTCTGAGTCCGATTCTGCATGCTTTCAGTGTGTTTGGTGGCTCAGAACCATCAAAAAACGTTGAAATATAGTTCAAATTCAATAAAAATCGACAAAAATACAGTTTCTAGCTAAAATTTGATGGTTTCGTTGCACTTTCCGAGCCCGTAGGGTATCTGATTGGCTTAAAAGTACAAGAAAACACTTCAAAAGTGACGTTTCTGAAGAATTTTAACAGTTTTCTTGTATCTACGAACGCCAGAATGCATAAAATTGACCTAAACGTCTCCTTTTCCTATTCTGAGTCGATTCTGCATGCTTTAAGTGTGTTTGGTGGCTCAGAACCATCAAAAAACGTTGAAATATAGTTCAAATTCAATAAAAATCGACAAAAATACAGTTTCTAGCTAAAATTTGATGGTTTCGTTGCACTTTCCGAGCCCGTAGGGTATCTGATTGGCTTAAAGTACAAGAAAACACTTCAAAAGTGACGTTTCTGAAGAATTTTAACAGTTTTCTTGTATCTACGAACGCCAGAATGCATAAAATTGACCTAAACGTCTCCTTTTCCTATTCTGAGTCGATTCTGCATGCTTTAAGTGTGTTTGGTGGCTCAGAACCATCAAAAAACGTTGAAATATAGTTCAAATTCAATAAAAATCGACAAAAATACAGTTTCTAGCTAAAATTTGATGGTTTCGTTGCACTTTCCGAGCCCGTAGGGTATCTGATTGGCTTAAAAGTACAAGAAAACACTTCAAAAGTGACGTTTCTGAAGAATTTTAACAGTTTTCTTGTATCTACGAACGCCAGAATGCATAAAATTGACCTAAACGTCTCCTTTTCCTATTCTGAGTCGATTCTGCATGCTTTAAGTGTGTTTGGTGGCTCAGAACCATCAAAAAACGTTGAAATATAGTTCAAATTCAATAAAAATCGACAAAAATACAGTTTCTAGCTAAAATTTGATGGTTTCGTTGCACTTTCCGAGCCCGTAGGGTATCTGATTGGCTTAAAAGTACAAGAAAACACTTCAAAAGTGACGTTTCTGAAGAATTTTAACAGTTTTCTTGTATCTACGAACGCCAGAATGCATAAAATTGACCTAAACGTCTCCTTTTCCTATTCTGAGTCGATTCTGCATGCTTTAAGTGTGTTTGGTGGCTCAGAACCATCAAAAAACGTTGAAATATAGTTCAAATTCAATAAAAATCGACAAAAATACAGTTTCTAGCTAAAATTTGATGGTTTCGTTGCACTTTCCGAGCCCGTAGGGTATCTGATTGGCTTAAAGTACAAGAAAACACTTCAAAAGTGACGTTTCTGAAGAATTTTAACAGTTTTCTTGTATCTACGAACGCCAGAATGCATAAAATTGACCTAAACGTCTCCTTTTCCTATTCTGAGTCGATTCTGCATGCTTTAAGTGTGTTTGGTGGCTCAGAACCATCAAAAAACGTTGAAATATAGTTCAAATTCAATAAAAATCGACAAAAATACAGTTTCTAGCTAAAATTTGATGGTTTCGTTGCACTTTCCGAGCCCGTAGGGTATCTGATTGGCTTAAAAGTACAAGAAAACACTTCAAAAGTGACGTTTCTGAAGAATTTTAACAGTTTTCTTGTATCTACGAACGCCAGAATGCATACAATTGACCTAAACGTCTCCTTTTCCTATTCTGAGTCGATTCTGCATGCTTTAAGTGTGTTTGGTGGCTCAGAACCATCAAAAAACGTTGAAATATAGTTCAAATTCAATAAAAATCGACAAAAATACAGTTTCTAGCTAAAATTTGATGGTTTCGTTGCACTTTCCGAGCCCGTAGGGTATCTGATTGGCTTAAAAGTACAAGAAAACACTTCAAAAGTGACGTTTCTGAAGAATTTTAACAGTTTTCTTGTATCTACGAACGCCAGAATGCATAAAATTGACCTAAACGTCTCCTTTTCCTATTCTGAGTCGATTCTGCATGCTTTAAGTGTGTTTGGTGGCTCAGAACCATCAAAAAACGTTGAAATATAGTTCAAATTCAATAAAAATCGACAAAAATACAGTTTCTAGCTAAAATTTGATGGTTTCGTTGCACTTTCCGAGCCCGTAGGGTATCTGATTGGCTTAAAAGTACAAGAAAACACTTCAAAAGTGACGTTTCTGAAGAATTTTAACAGTTTTCTTGTATCTACGAACGCCAGAATGCATAAAATTGACCTAAACGTCTCCTTTTCCTATTCTGAGTCGATTCTGCATGCTTTAAGTGTGTTTGGTGGCTCAGAACCATCAAAAAACGTTGAAATATAGTTCAAATTCAATAAAAATCGACAAAAATACAGTTTCTAGCTAAAATTTGATGGTTTCGTTGCACTTTCCGAGCCCGTAGGGTATCTGATTGGCTGAAAAGTACAAGAAAACACTTCAAAAGTGACGTTTCTGAAGAATTTTAACAGTTTTCTTGTATCTACGAACGCCAGAATGCATAAAATTGACCTAAACGTCTCCTTTTCCTATTCTGAGTCGATTCTGCATGCTTTAAGTGTGTTTGGTGGCTCAGAACCATCAAAAAACGTTGAAATATAGTTCAAATTCAATAAAAATCGACAAAAATACAGTTTCTAGCTAAAATTTGATGGTTTCGTTGCACTTTCCGAGCCCGTTGGGTATCTGATTGGCTTAAAAGTACAAGAAAACACTTCAAAAGTGACGTTTCTGAAGAATTTTAACAGTTTTCTTGTATCTACGAACGCCAGAATGCATAAAATTGACCTAAACGTCTCCTTTTCCTATTCTGAGTCGATTCTGCATGCTTTAAGTGTGTTTGGTGGCTCAGAACCATCAAAAAACGTTGAAATATAGTTCAAATTCAATAAAAATCGACAAAAATACAGTTTCTAGCTAAAATTTGATGGTTTCGTTGCACTTTCCGAGCCCGTAGGGTATCGGATTGGCTTAAAAGTACAAGAAAACACTTCAAAAGTGACGTTTCTGAAGAATTTTAACAGTTTTCTTGTTTCTACGAACGCCAGAATGCATAAAATTGATCTAAACGTCTCCTTTTCCTATTCTGAGTCGATTCTGCATGCTTTAAGTGTGTTTGGTGGCTCAGAACCATCAAAAAACGTTGAAATATAGTTCAAATTCAATAAAAATCGACAAAAATACAGTTTCTAGCTAAAATTTGATGGTTTCGTTGCACTTTGCGAGCCCGTAGGGTATCTGATTGGCTTAAAAGTACAAGAAAACACTTCAAAAGTGACGTTTCTGAAGAATTTTAACAGTTTTCTTGTATCTACGAACGCCAGAATGCATAAAATTGACCTAAACGTCTCCTTTTCCTATTCTGAGTCGATTCTGCATGCTTTAAGTGTGTTTGGTGGCTCAGAACCATCAAAAAACGTTGAAATATAGTTCAAATTCAATAAAAATCGACAAAAATACAGTTTCTAGCTAAAATTTGATGGTTTCGTTGCACTTTCCGAGCCCGTAGGGTATCTGATTGGCTTAAAAGTACAAGAAAACACTTCATAAGTGACGTTTCTGAAGAATTTTAACAGTTTTCTTGTATCTACGAACGCCAGAATGCATAAAATTGACCTAAACGTCTCCTTTTCCTATTCTGAGTCGATTCTGCATGCTTTAAGTGTGTTTGGTGGCTCAGAACCATCAAAAAACGTTGAAATATAGTTCAAATTCAATAAAAATCGACAAAAATACAGTTTATAGCTAAAATTTGATGATTTCGTTGCACTTTCCGAGCCCGTAGGGTATCTGATTGGCTTAAAAGTACAAGAAAACACTTCAGAAGTGACGTTTCTGAAGAATTTTAACAGTTTTCTTGTATCTACGAACGCCAGAATGCATAAAATTGACCTAAACGTCTCCTTTTCCTATTCTGAGTCGATTCTGCATGCTTTAAGTGTGTTTGGTGGCTCAGAACCATCAAAAAACGTTGAAATATAGTTCAAATTCAATAAAAATCGACAAAAATACAGTTTCTAGCTAAAATTTGATGGTTTCGTTGCACTTTCCGAGCCCGTAGGGTATCTGATTGGCTTAAAAGTACAAGAAAACACTTCAAAAGTGACGTTTCTGAAGAATTTTAACAGTTTTCTTGTATCTACGAACGCCAGAATGCATAAAATTGACCTAAACGTCAGAAGTGACGTTTTTTGATGGTTCTGAGCCACCAAACACACTTAAAGCATGCAGAATCGACTCAGAATAGGAAAAGGAGACGTTTAGGTCAATTTTATGCATTCTGGCGTTCGTAGATACAAGAAAACTGTTAAAACTCTTCAGAAACGTCACTTTTGAAGTGTTTTCTTGTACTTTTAAGCCAATCAGATACCCTACGGGCTCGGAAAGTGCAACGAAACCATCAAATTTTAGCTAGAAACTGTATTTTTGTCGATTTTTATTGAATTTGAACTATATTTCAACGTTTTTTGATGGTTCTGAGCCACCAAACACACTTAAAGCATGCAGAATCGACTCAGAATAGGAAAAGGAGATGTTTAGGTCAATTTTATGCATTCTGGCGTTCGTAGATACAAGAAAACTGTTAAAATTCTTCAGAAACGTCACTTTTGAAGTGTTTTCTTGTACTTTTAAGCCAATCAGATACCCTACGGGCTCGGAAAGTACAACGAAACCATCAAATTTTAGCTAGAAACTGTATTTTTGTCGATTTTTATTGAATTTGAACTATATTTCAACGTTTTTTGATGGTTCTGAGCCACCAAACACACTTAAAGCATGCAGAATCGACTCAGAATAGGAAAAGGAGACGTTTAGGTCAATTTTATGCATTCTGGTGTTCGTAGATACAAGAAAACTGTTAAAATTCTTCAGAAACGTCACTTTTGAAGTGTTTTCTTGTACTTTTAAGCCAATCAGATACCCTACGGGCTCGGAAAGTGCAACGAAACCATCAAATTTTAGCTAGAAACTGTATTTTTGTCGATTTTTATTGAATTTGAACTATATTTCAACGTTTTTTGATGGTTCTGAGCCACCAAACACACTTAAAGCATGCAGAATCGACTCAGAATAGGAAAAGGAGACGTTTAGGTCAATTTTATGCATTCTGGCGTTCGTAGATACAAGAAAACTGTTAAAATTCTTCAGAAACGTCACTTTTGAAGTGTTTTCTTGTACTTTTAAGCCAATCAGATACCCAACGGGCTCGGAAAGTGCAACGAAACCATCAAATTTTAGCTAGAAACTGTATTTTTGTCGATTTTTATTGAATTTGAACTATATTTCAACGTTTTTTGATGGTTCTGAGCCACCAAACACACTTAAAGCATGCAGAATCGACTCAGAATAGGAAAAGGAGACGTTTAGGTCAATTTTATGCATTCTGGCGTTCGTAGATACAAGAAAACTGTTAAAATTCTTCAGAAACGTCACTTTTGAAGTGTTTTCTTGTACTTTTATGCCAATCAGATACCCTACGGGCTCGGAAAGTGCAACGAAACCATCAAATTTTAGCTAGAAACTGTATTTTTGTCGATTTTTATTGAATTTGAACTATATTTCAAAGTTTTTTGATGGTTCTGAGCCACCAAACACACTTAAAGCATGCAGAATCGACTCAGAATAGGAAAAGGAGACGTTTAGGTCAATTTTATGCATTCTGGCGTTCGTAGATACAAGAAAACTGTTAAAATTCTTCAGAAACGTCACTTTTGAAGTGTTTTCTTGTACTTTTAAGCCAATCAGATACCCTACGGGCTCGGAAAGTGCAACGAAACCATCAAATTTTAGCTAGAAACTGTATTTTTGTCGATTTTTATTGAATTTGAACTATATTTCAACGTTTTTTGATGGTTCTGAGCCACCAAACACACTTAAAGCATGCAGAATCGACTCAGAATAGGAAAAGGAGACGTTTAGGTCAATTTTATGCATTCTGGCGTTCGTAGATACAAGAAAACTGTTAAAATTCTTCAGAAACGTCACTTTTGAAGTGTTTTCTTGTACTTTTAAGCCAATCAGATACCCTACGGGCTCGGAAAGTGCAACGAAACCATCAAATTTTAGCTAGAAACTGTATTTTTGTCGATTTTTATTGAATTTGAACTATATTTCAACGTTTTTTGATGGTTCTGAGCCACCAAACACACTTAAAGCATGCAGAATCGACTCAGAATAGGAAAAGGAGACGTTTAGGTCAATTTTATGCATTCTGGCGTTCGTAGATACAAGAAAACTGTTAAAATTCTTCAGAAACGTCACTTTTGAAGTGTTTTCTTGTACTTTTAAGCCAATCAGATACCCTACGGGCTCGGAAAGTGCAACGAGACCATCAAATTTTAGCGAGAAACTGTATTTTTGTCGATTTTTATTGAATTTGAACTATATTTCAACGTTTTTTGATGGTTCTGAGCCACCAAACACACTTAAAGCATGCAGAATCGACTCAGAATAGGAAAAGGAGACGTTTAGGTCAATTTTATGCATTCTGGCGTTCGTAGATACAAGAAAACTGTTAAAATTCTTCAGAAACGTCACTTTTGAAGTGTTTTCTTGTACTTTTAAGCCAATCAGATACCCTACGGGCTCGGAAAGTGCAACGAAACCATCAAATTTTAGCTAGAAACTGTATTTTTGTCGATTTTTATTGAATTTGAACCATATTTCAACGTTTTTTGATGGTTCTGAGCCACCAAACACACTTAAAGCATGCAGAATCGACTCAGAATAGGAAAAGGAGACGTTTAGGTCAATTTTATGCATTCTGGCGTTCGTAGATACAAGAAAACTGTTAAAATTCTTCAGAAACCTCACTTTTGAAGTGTTTTCTTGTACTTTTAAGCCAATCAGATACCCTACGGGCTCGGAAAGTGCAACGAAACCATCAAATTTTAGCTAGAAACTGTATTTTTGTCGATTTTTATTGAATTTGAACTATATTTCAACGTTTTTTGATGGTTCTGAGCCACCAAACACACTTAAAGCATGCAGAATCGACTCAGAACAGGAAAAGGAGACGTTTAGGTCAATTTTATGCATTCTGGCGTTCGTAGATACAAGAAAACTGTTAAAATTCTTCAGAAACGTCACTTTTGAAGTGTTTTCTTGTACTTTTAAGCCAATCAGATACCCTACGGGCTCGGAAAGTGCAACGAAACCATCAAATTTTAGCTAGAAACTGTATTTTTGTCGATTTTTATTGAATTTGAACTATATTTCAACGTTTTTTGATGGTTCTGAGCCACCAAACACACTTAAAGCATGCAGAATCGACTCAGAATAGGAAAAGGAGACGTTTAGGTCAATTTTATGCATTCTGGCGTTCGTAGATACAAGAAAACTGTTAAAATTCTTCAGAAACGTCACTTTTGAAGTGTTTTCTTGTACTTTTAAGCCAATCAGATACCCTACGGGCTCGGAAAGTGCAACGAAACCATCAAATTTTAGCTAGAAACTGTATTTTTGTCGATTTTTATTGAATTTGAACTATTTTTCAACGTTTTTTGATGGTTCTGAGCCACCAAACACACTTAAAGCATGCAGAATCGACTCAGAATAGGAAAAGGAGACGTTTAGGTCAATTTTATGCATTCTGGCGTTCGTAGATACAAGAAAACTGTTAAAATTCTTCAGAAACGTCACTTCTGAAGTGTTTTCTTGTACTTTTAAGCCAATCAGATACCCTACGGGCTCGGAAAGTGCAACGAAACCATCAAATTTTAGCTAGAATCTGTATTTTTGTCGATTTTTATTGAATTTGAACTATATTTCAACGTTTTTTGATGGTTCTGAGCCACCAAACACACTTAAAGCATGCAGAATCGACTCAGAATAGGAAAAGGAGA
Organism: Zophobas morio; assembly: GCF_036711695.1. Classification (NCBI taxonomy): domain Eukaryota; kingdom Metazoa; phylum Arthropoda; class Insecta; order Coleoptera; family Tenebrionidae; genus Zophobas; species Zophobas morio. The sequence goes on from NW_026972661.1 coordinate 28,441, forward strand.
CGTTTAGGTCAATTTTATGCATTCTGGCGTTCGTAGATACAAGAAAACTGTTAAAATTCTTCAGAAACGTCACTTTTGAAGTGTTTTCTTGTACTTTTAAGCCAATCAGATACCCTACGGGCTCGGAAAGTGCAACGAAACCATCAAATTTTAGCTAGAAACTGTATTTTTGTCGATTTTTATTGAATTTGAACTATATTTCAACGTTTTTTGATGGTTCTGAGCCACCAAACACACTTAAAGCATGCAGAATCGACTCAGAATAGGAAAAGGAGACGTTTAGGTCAATTTTATGCATTCTGGCGTTCGTAGATACAAGAAAACTGTTAAAATTCTTCAGAAACGTCACTTTTGAAGTGTTTTCTTGTACTTTTAAGCCAATCAGATACCCAACGGGCTCGGAAAGTGCAACGAAACCATCAAATTTTAGCTAGAAACTGTATTTTTGTCGATTTTTATTGAATTTGAACTATATTTCAACGTTTTTTGATGGTTCTGAGCCACCAACACACTTAAAGCATGCAGAATCGACTCAGAATAGGAAAAGGAGACGTTTAGGTCAATTTTATGCATTCTGGCGTTCGTAGATACAAGAAAACTGTTAAAATTCTTCAGAAACGTCACTTTTGAAGTGTTTTCTTGTACTTTTAAGCCAATCAGATACCCTACGGGCTCGGAAAGTGCAACGAAACCATCAAATTGTAGCTAGAAACTGTATTTTTGTCGATTTTTATTGAATTTGAACTATATTTCAACGTTTTTTGATGGTTCTGAGCCACCAAACACACTTAAAGCATGCAGAATCGACTCAGAATAGGAAAAGGAGATGTTTAGGTCAATTTTATGCATTCTGGCGTTCGTAGATACAAGAAAACTGTTAAAATTCTTCAGAAACGTCACTTTTGAAGTGTTTTCTTGTACTTTTAAGCCAATCAGATACCCTACGGGCTCGGAAAGTGCAACGAAACCATCAAATTTTCGCTAGAAACTGTATTTTTGTCGATTTTTATTGAATTTGAACTATATTTCAACGTTTTTTGATGGTTCTGAGCCACCAAACACACTTAAAGCATGCAGAATCGACTCAGAATAGGAAAAGGAGACGTTTAGGTCAATTTTATGCATTCTGGCGTTCGTAGATACAAGAAAACTGTTAAAATTCTTCAGAAACGTCACTTTTGAAGTGTTTTCTTGTACTTTTAAGCCAATCAGATACCCTACGGGCTCGGAAAGTGCAACGAAACCATCAAATTTTAGCTAGAAACTGTATTTTTGTCGATTTTTATTGAATTTGAACTATATTTCAAAGTTTTTTGATGGTTCTGAGCCACCAAACACACTTAAAGCATGCAGAATCGACTCAGAATAGGAAAAGGAGACGTTTAGGTCAATTTTATGCATTCTGGCGTTCGTAGATACAAGAAAACTGTTAAAATTCTTCAGAAACGTCACTTTTGAAGTGTTTTCTTGTACTTTTAAGCCAATCAGATACCCTACGGGCTCGGAAAGTGCAACGAAACCATCAAATTTTAGCTAGAAACTGTATTTTTGTCGATTTTTATTGAATTTGAACTATATTTCAACGTTTTTTGATGGTTCTGAGCCACCAAACACACTTAAAGCATGCAGAATCGACTCAGAATAGGAAAAGGAGACGTTTAGGTCAATTTTATGCATTCTGGCGTTCGTAGATACAAGAAAACTGTTAAAATTCTTCAGAAACGTCACTTTTGAAGTGTTTTCTTGTACTTTTAAGCCAATCAGATACCCAACGGGCTCGGAAAGTGCAACGAAACCATCAAATTTTAGCTAGAAACTGTATTTTTGTCGATTTTTATTGAATTTGAACTATATTTCAACGTTTTTTGATGGTTCTGAGCCACCAAACACACTTAAAGCATGCAGAATCGACTAAGAATAGGAAAAGGAGACGTTTAGGTCAATTTTATGCATTCTGGCGTTCATAGATACAAGAAAACTGTTAAAATTCTTCAGAAACGTCACTTTTGAAGTGTTTTCTTGTACTTTTAAGCCAATCAGATACCCTACGGGCTCGGAAAGTGCAACGAAACCATCAAATTTTAGCTAGAAACTGTATTTTTGTCGATTTTTATTGAATTTGAACTATATTTCAACGTTTTTTGATGGTTCTGAGCCACCAAACACACTTAAAGCATGCAGAATCGACTCAGAATAGGAAAAGGAGACGTTTAGGTCAATTTTATGCATTCTGGCGTTCGTAGATACAAGAAAACTGTTAAAATTCTTCAGAAACGTCACTTTTGAAGTGTTTTCTTGTACTTTTAAGCCAATCAGATACCCTACGGGCTCGGAAAGTGCAACGAAACCATCAAATTTTAGCTAGAAACTGTATTTTTGTCGATTTTTATTGAATTTGAACTATATTTCAACGTTTTTTGATGGTTCTGAGCCACCAAACACACTTAAAGCATGCAGAATCGACTCAGAATAGGAAAAGGAGACGTTTAGGTCAATTTTATGCATTCTGGCGTTCGTAGATACAAGAAAACTGTTAAAATTCTTCAGAAACGTCACTTTTGAAGTGTTTTCTTGTACTTTTAAGCCAATCAGATACCCTACGGGCTCGGAAAGTGCAACGAAACCATCAAATTTTAGCTAGAAAGTGTATTTTTGTCGATTTTTATTGAATTTGAACTATATTTCAACGTTTTTTGATGGTTCTGAGCCACCAAACACACTTAAAGCATGCAGAATCGACTCAGAATAGGAAAAGGAGACGTTTAGGTCAATTTTATGCATTCTGGCGTTCGTAGATACAAGAAAACTGTTAAAATTCTTCAGAAACGTCACTTTTGAAGTGTTTTCTTGTACTTTTAAGCCAATCAGATACCCAACGGGCTCGGAAAGCGCAACGAAACCATCAAATTTTAGCTAGAAACTGTATTTTTGTCGATTTTTATTGAATTTGAACTATATTTCAACGTTTTTTGATGGTTCTGAGCCACCAAACACACTTAAAGCATGCAGAATCGAACTCAGAATAGGAAAAGGAGACGTTTAGGTCAATTTTATGCATTCTGGCGTTCGTAGATCCAAGAAAACTGTTAAAATTCTTCAGAAACGTCACTTTTGAAGTGTTTTCTTGTACTTTTAAGCCAATCAGATACCCTACGGGCTCGGAAAGTGCAACGAAACCATCAAATTTTCGCTAGAAACTGAATTTTTGTCGATTTTTATTGAATTTGAACTATATTTCAACGTTTTTTGATGGTTCTGAGCCACCAAACACACTTAAAGCATGCAGAATCGACTCAGAATAGGAAAAGGAGACGTTTAGGTCAATTTTATGCATTCTGGCGTTCGTAGATACAAGAAAACTGTTAAAATTCTTCAGAAACGTCACTTTTGAAGTGTTTTCTTGTACTTTTAAGCCAATCAGATACCCTACGGGCTCGGAAAGTGCAACGAAACCATCAAATTTTAGCTAGAAACTGTATTTTTGTCGATTTTTATTGAATTTGAACTATATTTCAACGTTTTTTGATGGTTCTGAGCCACCAAACACACTTAAAGCATGCAGAATCGACTCAGAATAGGAAAAGGAGACGTTTAGGTCAATTTTATGCATTCTGGCGTTCGTAGATACAAGAAAACTGTTAAAATTCTTCAGAAACGTCACTTTTGAAGTGTTTTCTTGTACTTTTAAGCCAATCAGATACCCTACGGGCTCGGAAAGTGCAACGAAACCATCAAATTTTAGCTAGAAACTGTATTTTTGTCGATTTTTATTGAATTTGAACTATATTTCAACGTTTTTTGATGGTTCTGAGCCACCAAACACACTTAAAGCATGCAGAATCGACTCAGAATAGGAAAAGGAGATGTTTAGGTCAATTTTATGCATTCTGGCGTTCGTAGATACAAGAAAACTGTTAAAATTCTTCAGAAACGTCACTTTTGAAGTGTTTTCTTGTACTTTTAAGCCAATCAGATACCCTACGGGCTCGGAAAGTGCAACGAAACCATCAAATTTTAGCTAGAAACTGTATTTTTGTCGATTTTTATTGAATTTGAACTATATTTCAACGTTTTTTGATGGTTCTGAGCCACCAAACACACTTAAAGCATGCAGAATCGACTAAGAATAGGAAAAGGAGACGTTTAGGTCAATTTTATGCATTCTGGCGTTCATAGATACAAGAAAACTGTTAAAATTCTTCAGAAACGTCACTTTTGAAGTGTTTTCTTGTACTTTTAAGCCAATCAGATACCCTACGGGCTCGGAAATTGCAACGAAACCATCAAATTTTAGCTAGAAACTGTATTTTTGTCGATTTTTATTGAATTTGAACTATATTTCAACGTTTTTTGATGGTTCAGAGCCACCAAACACACTTAAAGCATGCAGAATCGACTCAGAATAGGAAAAGGAGACGTTTAGGTCAATTTTATGCATTCTGGCGTTCGTAGATACAAGAAAACTGTTAAAATTCTTCAGAAACGTCACTTTTGAAGTGTTTTCTTGTACTTTTCAGCCAATCAGATACCCTACGGGCTCGGAAAGTGCAACGAAAGCATCAAATTTTAGCTAGAAACTGTATTTTTGTCGATTTTTATTGAATTTGAACTATATTTCAACGTTTTTTGATGGTTCTGAGCCACCAAACACACTTAAAGCATGCAGAATCGACTCAGAATAGGAAAAGGAGACGTTTAGGTCAATTTTATGCATTCTGGCGTTCGTGGGTACAAGAAAACTGTTAAAATTCTTCAGAAACGTCACTTTTGAAGTGTTTTCTTGTACTTTTAAGCCAATCAGATACCCTACGGGCTCGGAAAGTGCAACGAAACCATCAAATTTTGGCTAGAAACTGTATTTTTGTCGATTTTTATTGAATTTGAACTATATTTCAACGTTTTTTGATGGTTCTGAGCCACCAAACACACTTAAAGCATGCAGAATCGACTCAGAATAGGAAAAGGAGACGTTTAGGTCAATTTTATGCATTCTGGCGTTCGTAGATACAAGAAAACTGTTAAAATTCTTCAGAAACGTCACTTTTCAAGTGTTTTCTTGTACTTTTAAGCCAATCAGATACCCTACGGGCTCGGAAAGTGCAACGAAACCATCAAATTTTAGCTAGAAACTGTATTTTTGTCGATTTTTATTGAATTTGAACTATATTTCAACGTTTTTTGATGGTTCTGAGCCACCAAACACACTTAAAGCATGCAGAATCGACTCAGAATAGGAAAAGGAGACGTTTAGGTCAATTTTATGCATTCTGGCGTTCGTAGATACAAGAAAACTGTTAAAATTCTTCAGAAACGTCACTTTTGAAGTGTTTTCTTGTACTTTTAAGCCAATCAGATACCCTACGGGCTCGGAAAGTGCAACGAAACCATCAAATTTTAGCTAGAAACTGTATTTTTGTCGATTTTTATTGAATTTGAACTATATTTCAACGTTTTTTGATGGTTCTGAGCCACCAAACACACTTAAAGCATGCAGAATCGACTCAGAATAGGAAAAGGAGACGTTTAGGTCAATTTTATGCATTCTGGCGTTCGTAGATACAAGAAAACTGTTAAAATTCTTCAGAAACGTCACTTTGGAAGTGTTTTCTTGTACTTTTAAGCCAATCAGATACCCTACGGGCTCGGAAAGTGCAACGAAACCATCAAATTTTAGCTAGAAACTGTATTTTTGTCGATTTTTATTGAATTTGAACTATATTTCAACGTTTTTTGATGGTTCTGAGCCACCAAACACACTTAAAGCATGCAGAATCGACTCAGAATAGGAAAAGGAGACGTTTAGGTCAATTTTATGCATTCTGGCGTTCGTAGATACAAGAAAACTGTTAAAATTCTTCAGAAACGTCACTTTTGAAGTGTTTTCTTGTACTTTTAAGCCAATCAGATACCCTACGGGCTCGGAAAGTGCAACGAAACCATCAAATTTTAGCTAGAAACTGTATTTTTGTCGATTTTTATTGAATTTGAACTATATTTCAACGTTTTTTGATGGTTCTGAGCCACCAAACACACTTAAAGCATGCAGAATCGACTCAGAATAGGAAAAGGAGACGTTTAGGTCAATTTTATGCATTCTGGCGTTCGTAGATACAAGAAAACTGTTAAAATTCTTCAGAAACGTCACTTTTGAAGTGTTTTCTTGTACTTTTAAGCCAATCAGATACCCTACGGGCTCGGAAAGTGCAACGAAACCATCAAATTTTAGCTAGAAACTGTATTTTTGTCGATTTTTATTGAATTTGAACTATATTTCAACGTTTTTTGATGGTTCTGAGCCACCAAACACACTTAAAGCATGCAGAATCGACTCAGAATAGGAAAAGGAGACGTTTAGGTCAATTTTATGCATTCTGGCGTTCGTAGATACAAGAAAACTGCTAAAATTCTTCAGAAACGTCACTTTTGAAGTGTTTTCTTGTACTTTTAAGCCAATCAGATACCCTACGGGCTCGGAAAGTGCAACGAAACCATCAAATTTTAGCTAGAAACTGTATTTTTGTCGATTTTTATTGAATTTGAACTATATTTCAACGTTTTTTGATGGTTCTGAGCCACCAAACACACTTAAAGCATGCAGAATCGACTCAGAATAGGAAAATGAGACGTTTAGGTCAATTTTATGCATTCTGGCGTTCGTAGATACAAGAAAACTGTTAAAATTCTTCAGAAACGTCACTTTTGAAGTGTTTTCTTGTACTTTTAAGCCAATCAGATACCCTACGGGCTCGGAAAGTGCAACGAAACCATCAAAGTTTAGCTAGAAACTGTATTTTTGTCGATTTTTATTGAATTTGAACTATATTTCAACGTTTTTTGATGGTTCTGAGCCACCAAACACACTTAAAGCATGCAGAATCGACTCAGAATAGGAAAAGGAGACGTTTAGGTCAATTTTATGCATTCTGGCGTTCGTAGATACAAGAAAACTGTTAAAATTCTTCAGAAACGTCACTTTTGAAGTGTTTTCTTGTACTTTTAAGCCAATCAGATACCCTACGGGCTCGGAAAGTGCAACGAAACCATCAAATTTTAGCTAGAAACTGTATTTTTGTCGATTTTTATTGAATTTGAACTATATTTCAACGTTTTTTGATGGTTCTGAGCCACCAAACACACTTAAAGCATGCAGAATCGACTCAGAATAGGAAAAGGAGACGTTTAGGTCAATTTTATGCATTCTGGCGTTCGTAGATACAAGAAAACTGTTAAAATTCTTCAGAAACGTCACTTTTGAAGTGTTTTCTTGTACTTTTAAGCCAATCAGATACCCTACGGGCTCGGAAAGTGCAACGAAACCATCAAATTTTAGCTAGAAACTGTATTTTTGTCGATTTTTATTGAATTTGAACTATATTTCAACGTTTTTTGATGGTTCTGAGCCACCAAACACACTTCAAGCATGCAGAATCGACTCAGAATAGGAAAAGGGAGACGTTTAGGTCAATTTTATGCATTCTGGCGTTCGTAGATACAAGAAAACTGTTAAAATTCTTCAGAAACGTCACTTTTGAAGTGTTTTCTTGTACTTTTAAGCCAATCAGATACCCTACGGGCTCGGAAAGTGCAACGAAACCATCAAATTTTAGCTAGAAACTGTATTTTTGTCGATTTTTATTGAATTTGAACTATATTTCAACGTTTTTTGATGGTTCTGAGCCACCAAACACACTTAAAGCATGCAGAATCGACTCAGAATAGGAAAAGGAGACGTTTAGGTCAATTTTATGCATTCTGGCGTTCGTAGATACAAGAAAACTGTTAAAATTCTTCAGAAACGTCACTTTTGAAGTGTTTTCTTGTACTTTTAAGCCAATCAGATACCCTACGGGCTCGGAAAGTGCAACGAAACCATCAAATTTTAGCTAGAAACTGTATTTTTGTCGATTTTTATTGAATTTGAACTATATTTCAACGTTTTTTGATGGTTCTGAGCCACCAAACACACTTAAAGCATGCAGAATCGACTCAGAATAGGAAAAGGGGACGTTTAGGTCAATTTTATGCATTCTGGCGTTCGTAGATACAAGAAAACTGTTAAAATTCTTCAGAAACGTTACTTTTGAAGTGTTTTCTTGTACTTTTAAGCCAATCAGATACCCTATGGGCTCGGAAAGTGCAACGAAACAATCAAATTTTAGCTAGAAACTGTATTTTTGTCAATTTTTATTGAATTTGAACTATATTTCAACGTTTTTTGATGGTTCTGAGCCACCAAACACACTTAAAGCATGCAGAATCGACTCAGAATAGGAAAAGGAGACGTTTAGGTCAATTTTATGCATTCTGGCGTTCGTAGATACAAGAAAACTGTTAAAATTCTTCAGAAACGTCACTTTTGAAGTGTTTTCTTGTACTTTTAAGCCAATCAGATATCCTACGGGCTCGGAAAGTGCAACGAAACCATCAAATTTTTGCTAGAAACTGTATTTTTGTCGATTTTTATTGAATTTGAACTATATTTCAACGTTTTTTGATGGTTCTGAGCCACCAAACACACTTAAAGCATGCAGAATCGACTCAGAATAGGAAAAGGAGACGTTTAGGTCAATTTTATGCATTCTGGCGTTCGTAGATACAAGAAAACTGTTAAAATTCTTCAGAAACGTCACTTTTGAAGTGTTTTCTTGTACTTTTAAGCCAATCAGATACCCTACGGGCTCGGAAGGTGCAACGAAACCATCAAATTTTAGCTAGAAACTGTATTTTTGTCGATTTTTATTGAATTTGAACTATATTTCAACGTTTTTTGATGGTTCTGAGCCACCAAACACACTTAAAGCATGCAGAATCGACTCAGAATAGGAAAAGGAGACGTTTAGGTCAATTTTATGCATTCTGGCGTTCGTAGATACAAGAAAACTGTTAAAATTCTTCAGAAACGTCACTTTTGAAGTGTTTTCTTGTACTTTTAAGCCAATCAGATACCCTACGGGCTCGGAAAGTGCAACGAAACCATCAAATTTTAGCTAGAAACTGTATTTTTGTCGATTTTTATTGAATTTGAACTATATTTCAACGTTTTTTGATGGTTCTGAGCCACCAAACACACTTAAAGCATGCAGAATCGACTCAGAATAGGAAAAGGAGACGTTTAGGTCAATTTTATGCATTCTGGCGTTCGTAGATACAAGAAAACTGTTAAAATTCTTCAGAAACGTCACTTTTGAAGTGTTTTCTTGTACTTTTAAGCCAATCAGATACCCTACGGGCTCGGAAAGTGCAACGAAACCATCAAATTTTAGCTAGAAACTGTATTTTTGTCGATTTTTATTGAATTTGAACTATATTTCAACGTTTTTTGATGGTTCTGAGCCACCAAACACACTTAAAGCATGCAGAATCGACTCAGAATAGGAAAAGGAGACGTTTAGGTCAATTTTATGCATTCTGGCGTTCGTAGATACAAGAAAACTGTTAAAATTCTTCAGAAACGTCACTTTTGAAGTGTTTTCTTGTACTTTTAAGCCAATCAGATACCCTACGGGCTCGGAAAGTGCAACGAAACCATCAAATTTTAGCTAGAAACTGTATTTTTGTCGATTTTTATTGAATTTGAACTATATTTCAACGTTTTTTGATGGTTCTGAGCCACCAAACACACTTAAAGCATGCAGAATCGACTCAGAATAGGAAAAGGAGACGTTTAGGTCAATTTTATGCATTCTGGCGTTCGTAGATACAAGAAAACTGTTAAAATTCTTCAGAAACGTCACTTTTGAAGTGTTTTCTTGTACTTTTAAGCCAATCAGATACCCTACGGGCTCGGAAAGTGCAACGAAACCATCAAATTTTAGCTAGAAACTGTATTTTTGTCGATTTTTATTGAATTTGAACTATATTTCAACGTTTTTTGATGGTTCTGAGCCACCAAACACACTTAAAGCATGCAGAATCGACTCAGAATAGGAAAAGGAGACGTTTAGGTCAATTTTATGCATTCTGGCGTTCGTAGATACAAGAAAACTGTTAAAATTCTTCAGAAACGTCACTTTTGAAGTGTTTTCTTGTACTTTTAAGCCAATCAGATACTCTACGGGCTCGGAAAGTGCAACGAAACCATCAAATTTTAGCTAGAAACTGTATTTTTGTCGATTTTTATTGAATTTGAACTATATTTCAACGTTTTTTGATGGTTCTGAGCCACCAAACACACTTAAAGCATGCAGAATCGACTCAGAATAGGAAAAGGAGACGTTTAGGTCAATTTTATGCATTCTGGCGTTCGTAGATACAAGAAAACTGTTAAAATTCTTCAGAAACATCACTTTTGAAGTGTTTTCTTGTACTTTTAAGCCAATCAGATACACTACGGGCTCGGAAAGTGCAACGAAACCATCAAATTTTAGCTAGAAACTGTATTTTTGTCGATTTTTATTGAATTTGAACTATATTTCAACGTTTTTTGATGGTTCTGAGCCACCAAACACACTTAAAGCATGCAGAATCGACTCAGAATAGGAAAAGGAGACGTTTAGGTCAATTTTATGCATTCTGGCGTTCGTAGATACAAGAAAACTGTTAAAATTCTTCAGAAACGTCACTTTTGAAGTGTTTTCTTGTACTTTTAAGCCAATCAGATACCCTACGGGCTCGGAAAGTGCAACGAAACCATCAAATTTTAGCTAGAAACTGTATTTTTGTCGATTTTTATTGAATTTGAACTATATTTCAACGTTTTTTGATGGTTCTGAGCCACCAAACACACTTAAAGCATGCAGAATCGACTCAGAATAGGAAAAGGAGACGTTTAGGTCAATTTTATGCATTCTGGCGTTCGTAGATACAAGAAAACTGTTAAAATTCTTCAGAAACGTCACTTTTGAAGTGTTTTCTTGTACTTTTAAGCCAATCAGATACCCTACGGGCTCGGAAAGTGCAACGAAACCATCAAATTTTAGCTAGAAACTGTATTTTTGTCGATTTTTATTGAATTTGAACTATATTTCAACGTTTTTTGATGGTTCTGAGCCACCAAACACACTTAAAGCATGCAGAATCGACTCAGAATAGGAAAAGGAGACGTTTAGGTCAATTTTATGCATTCTGGCGTTCGTAGATACAAGAAAACTGTTAAAATTCTTCAGAAACGTCACTTTTGAAGTGTTTTCTTGTACTTTTAAGCCAATCAGATACCCTACGGGCTCGGAAAGTGCAACGAAACCATCAAATTTTAGCTAGAAACTGTATTTTTGTCGATTTTTATTGAATTTGAACTATATTTCAACGTTTTTTGATGGTTCTGAGCCACCAAACACACTTAAAGCATGCAGAATCGACTCAGAATAGGAAAAGGGGACGTTTAGGTCAATTTTATGCATTCTGGCGTTCGTAGATACAAGAAAACTGTTAAAATTCTTCAGAAACGTTACTTTTGAAGTGTTTTCTTGTACTTTTAAGCCAATCAGATACCCTACGGGCTCGGAAAGTGCAACGAAACAATCAAATTTTAGCTAGAAACTGTATTTTTGTCGATTTTTATTGAATTTGAACTATATTTCAACGTTTTTTGATGGTTCTGAGCCACCAAACACACTTAAAGCATGCAGAATCGACTCAGAATAGGAAAAGGAGACGTTTAGGTCAATTTTATGCATTCTGGCGTTCGTAGATACAAGAAAACTGTTAAAATTCTTCAGAAACGTCACTTTTGAAGTGTTTTCTTGTACTTTTAAGCCAATCAGATATCCTACGGGCTCGGAAAGTGCAACGAAACCATCAAATTTTTGCTAGAAACTGTATTTTTGTCGATTTTTATTGAATTTGAACTATATTTCAACGTTTTTTGATGGTTCTGAGCCACCAAACACACTTAAAGCATGCAGAATCGACTCAGAATAGGAAAAGGAGACGTTTAGGTCAATTTTATGCATTCTGGCGTTCGTAGATACAAGAAAACTGTTAAAATTCTTCAGAAACGTCACTTTTGAAGTGTTTTCTTGTACTTTTAAGCCAATCAGATACCCTACGGGCTCGGAAAGTGCAACGAAACCATCAAATTTTAGCTAGAAACTGTATTTTTGTCGATTTTTATTGAATTTGAACTATATTTCAACGTTTTTTGATGGTTCTGAGCCACCAAACACACTTAAAGCATGCAGAATCGACTCAGAATAGGAAAAGGAGACGTTTAGGTCAATTTTATGCATTCTGGCGTTCGTAGATACAAGAAAACTGTTAAAATTCTTCAGAAACGTCACTTTTGAAGTGTTTTCTTGTACTTTTAAGCCAATCAGATACCCTACGGGCTCGGAAAGTGCAACGAAACCATCAAATTTTAGCTAGAAACTGTATATTGGTCGATTTTTATTGAATTTGAACTATATTTCAACGTTTTTTGATGGTTCTGAGCCACCAAACACACTTAAAGCATGCAGAATCGACTCAGAATAGGAAAAGGAGACGTTTAGGTCAATTTTATGCATTCTGGCGTTCGTAGATACAAGAAAACTGTTAAAATTCTTCAGAAACGTCACTTTTGAAGTGTTTTCTTGTACTTTTAAGCCAATCAGATACCCTACGGGCTCGGAAAGTGCAACGAAACCATCAAATTTTAGCTAGAAACTGTATTTTTGTCGATTTTTATTGAATTTGAACTATATTTCAACGTTTTTTGATGGTTCTGAGCCACCAAACACACTTAAAGCATGCAGAATCGACTCAGAATAGGAAAAGGAGACGTTTAGGTCAATTTTATGCATTCTGGCGTTCGTAGATACAAGAAAACTGTTAAAATTCTTCAGAAACGTCACTTTTGAAGTGTTTTCATGTACTTTTAAGCCAATCAGATACCCTACGGGCTCGGAAAGTGCAACGAAACCATCAAATTTTAGCTAGAAACTGTATTTTTGTTGATTTTTATTGAATTTGAACTATATTTCAACGTTTTTTGATGGTTCTGAGCCACCAAACACACTTAAAGCATGCAGAATCGACTCAGAATAGGAAAAGGAGACGTTTAGGTCAATTTTATGCATTCTGGCGTTCGTAGATACAAGAAAACTGTTAAAATTCTTCAGAAACGTCACTTTTGAAGTGTTTTCTTGTACTTTTAAGCCAATCAGATACCCAACGGGCTCGGAAAGTGCAACGAAACCATCAAATTTTAGCTAGAAACTGTATTTTTGTCGATTTTTATTGAATTTGAACTATATTTCAACGTTTTTTGATGGTTCTGAGCCACCAAACACACTTAAAGCATGCAGAATCGACTCAGAATAGGAAAAGGAGACGTTTAGGTCAATTTTATGCATTCTGGCGTTCGTAGATACAAGAAAACTGTTAAAATTCGTCAGAAACGTCACTTTTGAAGTGTTTTCTTGTACTTTTAAGCCAATCAGATACCCTACGGGCTCGGAAAGTGCAACGAAACCATCAAATTTTAGCTAGAAACTGTATTTTTGTCGATTTTTATTGAATTTGAACTATATTTCAACGTTTTTTGATGGTTCTGAGCCACCAAACACACTTAAAGCATGCAGAATCGACTCAGAATAGGAAAAGGAGACGTTTAGGTCAATTTTATGCATTCTGGCGTTCGTAGATACAAGAAAACTGTTAAAATTCTTCAGAAACGTCACTTTTGAAGTGTTTTCTTGTACTTTTAAGCCAATCAGATACCCTACGGGCTCGGAAAGTGCAACGAAACCATCAAATTTTAGCTAGAAACTGTATTTTTGTCGATTTTTATTGAATTTGAACTATATTTCAACGTTTTTTGATGGTTCTGAGCCACCAAACACACTTAAAGCATGCAGAATCGACTCAGAATAGGAAAAGGAGACGTTTAGGTCAATTTTATGCATTCTGGCGTTCGTAGATACAAGAAAACTGTTAAAATTCTTCAGAAACGTCACTTTTGAAGTGTTTTCTTGTACTTTTAAGCCAATCAGATACCCAACGGGCTCGGAAAGTGCAACGAAACCATCAAATTTTAGCTAGAAACTGTATTTTTGTCGATTTTTATTGAATTTGAACTATATTTCAACGTTTTATATACAGAAAATACAGTTTCTAGCTAAAATTTGATGGTTTCGTTGCACTTTCCGAGCCCGTAGGGTATCTGATTGGCTTAAAAGTACAAGAAAACACTTCAAAAGTGACGTTTCTGAAGAATTTTAACAGTTTTCTTGTATCTACGAACGCCAGAATGCATAAAATTGACCTAAACTTCTCCTTTTCCTATTCTGAGTCGATTCTGCATGCTTTAAGTGTGTTTGGTGGCTCAGAACCATCAAAAAACGTTGAAATATAGTTCAAATTCAATAAAAATCGACAAAAATACAGTTTCTAGCTAAAATTTGATGGTTTCGTTGCACTTTCCGAGCCCCTAGGGTATCTGATTGGCTTAAAAGTACAAGAAAACACTTCAAAAGTGACGTTTCTGAAGAATTTTAACAGTTTTCTTGTATCTACGAACGCCAGAATGCATAAAATTGACCTAAACGTCTCCTTTTCCTATTCTGAGTCGATTCTGCATGCTTTAAGTGTGTTTGGTGGCTCAGAACCATCAAAAAACGTTGAAATATAGTTCAAATTCAATAAAAATCGACAAAAATACAGTTTCTAGCTAAAATTTGATGGTTTCGTTGCACTTTCCGAGCCCGTAGGGTATCTGATTGGCTTAAAAGTACAAGAAAACACTTCAAAAGTGACGTTTCTGAAGAATTTTAACAGTTTTCTTGTATCTACGAACGCCAGAATGCATAAAATTGACCTAAACGTCTCCTTTTCCTATTCTGAGTCGATTCTGCATGCTTTAAGTGTGTTTGGTGGCTCAGAACCATCAAAAAACGTTGAAATATAGTTCAAATTCAATAAAAATCGACAAAAATACAGTTTCTAGCTAAAATTTGATGGTTTCGTTGCACTTTCCGAGCCCGTAGGGTATCTGATTGGCTTAAAAGTACAAGAAAACACTTCAAAAGTGACGTTTCTGAAGAATTTTAACAGTTTTCTTGTATCTACGAACGCCAGAATGCATAAAATTGACCTAAACGTCTCCTTTTCCTATTCTTAGTCGATTCTGCATGCTTTAAGTGTGTTTGGTGGCTCAGAACCATCAAAAAACGTTGAAATATAGTTCAAATTCAATAAAAATCGACAAAAATACAATTTCAAGCTAAAATTTGATGGTTTCGTTGCACTTTCCGAGCCCGTAGGGTATCTGATTTTCTTAAAAGTACAAGAAAACACTTCAAAAGTGACGTTTCTGAAGAATTTTAACAGTTTTCTTGTATCTACGAACGCCAGAATGCATAAAATTGACCTAAACGTCTCCTTTTCCTATTCTGAGTCGATTCTGCATGCTTTAAGTGTGTTTGGTGGCTCAGAACCATCAAAAAACGTTGAAATATAGTTCAAATTCAATAAAAATCGACAAAAATACAGTTTCTAGCTAAAATTTGATGGTTTCGTTGCACTTTCCGAGCCCGTAGGGTATCTGATTGGCTTAAAAGTACAAGAAAACACTTCAAAAGTGACGTTTCTGAAGAATTTTAACAGTTTTCTTGTATCTACGAACGCCAGAATGCATAAAATTGACCTAAACGTCTCCTTTTCCTATTCTGAGTCGATTCTGCATGCTTTAAGTGTGTTTGGTGGCTCAGAACCATCAAAAAACTTTGAAATATAGTTCAAATTCAATAAAATCGACAAAAATACAGTTTCTAGCTAAAATTTGATGGTTTCGTTGCACTTTCCGAGCCCGTAGGGTATCTGATTGGCTTAAAAGTACAAGAAAACACTTCAAAAGTGACGTTTCTGAAGAATTTTAACAGTTTTCTTGTATCTACGAACGCCAGAATGCATAAAATTGACCTAAACGTCTCCTTTTCCTATTCTGAGTCGATTCTGCATGCTTTAAGTGTGTTTGGTGGCTCAGAACCATCAAAAAACGTTGAAATATAGTTCAAATTCAATAAAAATCGACAAAAATACAGTTTCTAGCTAAAATTTGATGGTTTCGTTGCACTTTCCGAGCCCGTAGGGTATCTGATTGGCTTAAAAATACAAGAAAACACTTCAAAAGTGACGTTTCTGAAGAATTTTAACAGTTTTCTTGTATCTACGAACGCCAGAATGCATAAAATTGACCTAAACGTCTCCTTTTCCTATTCTGAGTCGATTCTGCATGCTTTAAGTGTGTTTGGTGGCTCAGAACCATCAAAAAACGTTGAAATATAGTTCAAATTCAATAAAAATCGACAAAAATACAGTTTCTAGCTAAAATTTGATGGTTTCGTTGCACTTTCCGAGCCCGTAGGGTATCTGATTGGCTTAAAAGTACAAGAAAACACTTCAAAAGTGACGTTTCTGAAGAATTTTAACAGTTTTCTTGTATCTACGAACGCCAGAATGCATAAAATTGACCTAAACGTCTCCTTTTCCTATTCTGAGTCGATTCTGCATGCTTTAAGTGTGTTTGGTGGCTCAGAACCATCAAAAAACGTTGAAATATAGTTCAAATTCAATAAAAATCGACAAAAATACAGTTTCTAGCTAAAATTTGATGGTTTCGTTGGCACTTTCCGAGCCCGTAGGGTATCTGATTGGCTTAAAAGTACAAGAAAACACTTCAAAAGTGACGTTTCTGAAGAATTTTAACAGTTTTCTTGTATCTACGAACGCCAGAATGCATAAAATTGACCTAAACGTCTCCTTTTCCTATTCTGAGTCGATTCTGCATGCTTTAAGTGTGTTTGGTGGCTCAGAACCATCAAAAAACGTTGAAATATAGTTCAAATTCAATAAAAATCGACAAAAATACAGTTTCTAGCTAAAATTTGATGGTTTCGTTGCACTTTCCGAGCCCGTAGGGTATCTGATTGGCTTAAAAGTACAAGAAAACACTTCAAAAGTGACGTTTCTGAAGAATTTTAACAGTTTTCTTGTGTCTACGAACGCCCAGAATGCATAAAATTGACCTAAACGTCTCCTTTTCCTATTCTGAGTCGATTCTGCATGCTTTAAGTGTGTTTGGTGGCTCAGAACCATCAAAAAACGTTGAAATATAGTTCAAATTCAATAAAAATCGACAAAAATACAGTTTCTAGCTAAAATTTGATGGTTTCGTTGCACTTTCCGAGCCCGTAGGGTATCTGATTGGCTTAAAAGTACAAGAAAACACTTCAAAAGTGACGTTTCTGAAGAATTTTAACAGTTTTCTTGTATCTACGAACGCCAGAATGCATAAAATTGACCTAAACGTCTCCTTTTCCTATTCTGAGTCGATTCTGCATGCTTTAAGTGTGTTTGGTGGCTCAGAACCATCAAAAAACGTTGAAATATAGTTCAAATTCAATAAAAATCGACAAAAATACAGTTTCTAGCTAAAATTTGATGGTTTCGTTGCACTTTCCGAGCCCATAGGGTATCTGATTGGCTTAAAAGTACAAGAAAACACTTCAAAAGTGACGTTTCTGAAGAATTTTAACAGTTTTCTTGTATCTACGAACGCCAGAATGGATAAAATTGACCTAACGTCTCCTTTTCCTATTCTGAGTCGATTCTGCATGCTTTAAGTGTGTTTGGTGGCTCAGAACCATCAAAAAACGTTGAAATATAGTTCAAATTCAATAAAAATCGACAAAAATACAGTTTCTAGCTAAAATTTGATGGTTTCGTTGCACTTTCCGAGCCCGTTGGGTATCTGATTGGCTTAAAAGTACAAGAAAACACTTCAAAAGTGACGTTTCTGAAGAATTTTAACAGTTTTCTTGTATCTACGAACGCCAGAATGCATAAAATTGACCTAAACGTCTCCTTTTCCTATTCTGAGTCGATTCTGCATGCTTTAAGTGTGTTTGGTGGCTCAGAACCATCAAAAAACGTTGAAATATAGTTCAAATTCAATAAAATCGACAAAAATACAGTTTCTAGCTAAAATTTGATGGTTTCGTTGCACTTTCCGAGCCCGTAGGGAATCTGATTGGCTTAAAAGTACAAGAAAACACTTCAAAAGTGAAGTTTCTGAAGAATTTTAACAGTTTTCTTGTATCTACGAACGCCAGAATGCATAAAATTGACCTAAACGTCTCCTTTTCCTATTCTGAGTCGATTCTGCATGCTTTAAGTGTGTTTGGTGGCTCAGAACCATCAAAAAACGTTGAAATATAGTTCAAATTCAATAAAAATCGACAAAAATACAGTTTCTAGCTAAAATTTGATGGTTTCGTTGCACTTTCCGAGCCCGTAGGGTATCTGATTGGCTTAAAAGTACAAGAAAACACTTCAAAAGTGACGTTTCTGAAGAATTTTAACAGTTTTCTTGTATCTACGAACGCCAGAATGCATAAAATTGACCTAAACTTCTCCTTTTCCTATTCTGAGTCGATTCTGCATGCTTTAAGTGTGTTTGGTGGCTCAGAACCATCAAAAAACGTTGAAATATAGTTCAAATTCAATAAAAATCGACAAAAATACAGTTTCTAGCTAAAATTTGATGGTTTCGTTGCACTTTCCGAGCCCGTAGGGTATCTGATTGGCTTAAAAGTACAAGAAAACACTTCAAAAGTGACGTTTCTGAAGAATTTTAACAGTTTTCTTGTATCTACGAACGCCAGAATGCATAAAATTGACCTAAACGTCTCCTTTTCCTATTCTGAGTCGATTCTGCATGCTTTAAGTGTGTTTGGTGGCTCAGAACCATCAAAAAACGTTGAAATATAGTTCAAATTCAATAAAAATCGACAAAAATACAGTTTCTAGCTAAAATTTGATGGTTTCGTTGCACTTTCCGAGCCCGTAGGGTATCTGATTGGCTTATAAGTACAAGAAAACACTTCAAAAGTGACGTTTCTGAAGAATTTTAACAGTTTTCTTGTATCTACGAACGCCAGAATGCATAAAATTGACCTAAACGTCTCCTTTTCCTATTCTGAGTCGATTCTGCATGCTTTAAGTGTGTTTGGTGGCTCAGAACCATCAAAAAACGTTGAAATATAGTTCAAATTCAATAAAAATCGACAAAAATACAGTTTCTAGCTAAAATTTGATGGTTTCGTTGCACTTTCCGAGCCCGTAGGGTATCTGATTGGCTTAAAAGTACAAGAAAACACTTCAAAAGTGACGTTTCTGAAGAATTTTAACAGTTTTCTTGTATCTACGAACGCCAGAATGCATAAAATTGACCTAAACGTCTCCTTTTCCTATTCTGAGTCGATTCTGCATGCTTTAAGTGTGTTTGGTGCTTCAGAACCATCAAAAAACGTTGAAATATAGTTCAAATTCAATAAAATCGACAAAAATACAGTTTCTAGCTAAAATTTGATGGTTTCGTTGCACTTTCCGAACCCGTAGGGTATCTGATTGGCTTAAAAGTACAAGAAAACACTTCAAAAGTGACGTTTCTGAAGAATTTTAACAGTTTTCTTGTATCTACGAACGCCAGAATGCATAAAATTGACCTAAACGTCTCCTTTTCCTATTCTGAGTCGATTCTGCATGCTTTAAGTGTGTTTGGTGGCTCAGAACCATCAAAAAACGTTGAAATATAGTTCAGATTCAATAAAAATCGACAAAAATACAGTTTCTAGCTAAAATTTGATGGTTTCGTTGCACTTTCCGAGCCCGTAGGGTATCTGATTGGCTTAAAAGTACAAGAAAACACTTCAAAAGTGACGTTTCTGAAGAATTTTAACAGTTTTCTTGTATCTACGAACGCCAGAATGCATAAAATTGACCTAAACGTCTCCTTTTCCTATTCTGAGTCGATTCTGCATGCTTTAAGTGTGTTTGGTGGCTCAGAACCATCAAAAAACGTTGAAATATAGTTCAAATTAAATAAAAATCGACAAAAATACAGTTTCTAGCTAAAATTTGATGGTTTCGTTGCACTTTCCGAGCCCGTAGGGTATCTGATTGGCTTAAAAGTACAAGAAAACACTTCAAAAGTGACGTTTCTGAAGAATTTTAACAGTTTTCTTGTATCTACGAACGCCAGAATGCATAAAATTGACCTAAACGTCTCCTTTTCCTATTCTGAGTCGATTCTGCATGCTTTAAGTGTGTTTGGTGGCTCAGAACCATCAAAAAACGTTGAAATATAGTTCAAATTCAATAAAAATCGACAAAAATACAGTTTCTAGCTAAAATTTGATGGTTTCGTTGCACTTTCCGAGCCCGTAGTGTATCTGATTGGCTTAAAAGTACAAGAAAACACTTCAAAAGTGACGTTTCTGAAGAATTTTAACAGTTTTCTTGTATCTACGAACGCCAGAATGCATAAAATTGACCTAAACGTCTCCTTTTCCTATTCTGAGTCGATTCTGCATGCTTTAAGTGTGTTTGGTGGCTCAGAACCATCAAAAAACGTTGAAATATAGTTCAAATTCAATAAAAATCGACAAAAATACAGTTTCTAGCTAAAATTTGATGGTTTCGTTGCACTTTCCGAGCCCGTAGGGTACTGATTGGCTTAAAAGTACAAGAAAACACTTCAAAAGTGACGTTTCTGAAGAATTTTAACAGTTTTCTTGTATCTACGAACGCCAGAATGCATAAAATTGACCTAAACGTCTCCTTTTCCTATTCTGAGTCGATTCTGCATGCTTTAAGTGTGTTTGGTGGCTCAGAACCATCAAAAAACGTTGAAATATAGTTCAAATTCAATAAAAATCGACAAAAATACAGTTTCTAGCTAAAATTTGATGGTTTCGTTGCACTTTCCGAGCCCGTAGAGTATCTGATTGGCTTAAAAGTACAAGAAAACACTTCAAAAGTGACGTTTCTGAAGAATTTTAACAGTTTTCTTGTATCTACGAACGCCAGAATGCATAAAATTGACCTAAACGTCTCCTTTTCCTATTCTGAGTCGATTCTGCATGCTTTAAGTGTGTTTGGTGGCTCAGAACCATCAAAAAACGTTGAAATATAGTTCAAATTAAATAAAAATCGACAAAAATACAGTTTCTAGCTAAAATTTGATGGTTTCGTTGCACTTTCCGAGCCCGTAGGGTATCTGATTGGCTTAAAAGTACAAGAAAACACTTCAAAAGTGACGTTTCTGAAGAATTTTAACAGTTTTCTTGTATCTACGAACGCCAGAATGCATAAAATTGACCTAAACGTCTCCTTTTCCTATTCTGAGTCGATTCTGCATGCTTTAAGTGTGTTTGGTGGCTCAGAACCATCAAAAAACGTTGAAATATAGTTCAAATTCAATAAAAATCGACAAAAATACAGTTTCTAGCTAAAATTTGATGGTTTCGTTGCACTTTCCGAGCCCGTAGGGTATCTGATTGGCTTAAAAGTACAAGAAAACACTTCAAAAGTGACGTTTCTGAAGAATTTTAACAGTTTTCTTGTATCTACGAACGCCAGAATGCATAAAATTGACCTAAACGTCTCCTTTTCCTATTCTGAGTCGATTCTGCATGCTTTAAGTGTGTTTGGTGGCTCAGAACCATCAAAAAACGTTGAAATATAGTTCAAATTCAATAAAAATCGACAAAAATACAGTTTCTAGCTAAAATTTGATGGTTTCGTTGCACTTTCCGAGCCCGTAGGGTATCTGATTGGCTTAAAAGTACAAGAAAACACTTCAAAAGTGACGTTTCTGAAGAATTTTAACAGTTTTCTTGTATCTACGAACGCCAGAATGCATAAAATTGACCTAAACGTCTCCTTTTCCTATTCTGAGTCGATTCTGCATGCTTTAAGTGAGTTTGGTGGCTCAGAACCATCAAAAACCGTTGAAATATAGTTCAAATTCAATAAAAATCGACAAAAATACAGTTTCTAGCTAAAATTTGATGGTTTCGTTGCACCTTCCGAGCCCGTAGGGTATCTGATTGGCTTAAAAGTACAAGAAAACACTTCAAAAGTGACGTTTCTGAAGAATTTTAACAGTTTTCTTGTATCTACGAACGCCAGAATGCATAAAATTGACCTAAACGTCTCCTTTTCCTATTCTGAGTCGATTCTGCATGCTTTAAGTGTGTTTGGTGGCTGAGAACCATCAAAAAACGTTGAAATATAGTTCAAATTCAATAAAAATCGACAAAAATACAGTTTCTAGCTAAAATTTGATGGTTTCGTTGCACTTTCCGAGCCCGTTGGGTATCTGATTGGCTTAAAAGTACAAGAAAACACTTCAAAAGTGACGTTTCTGAAGATTTTTAACAGTTTTCTTGTATCTACGAACGCCAGAATGCATAAAATTGACCTAAACGTCTCCTTTTCCTATTCTGAGTCGATTCTGCATGCTTTAAGTGTGTTTGGTGGCTCAGAACCATCAAAAAACGTTGAAATATAGTTCAAATTCAATAAAAATCGACAAAAATACAGTTTCTAGCTAAAATTTGATGGTTTCGTTGCACTTTCCGAGCCCGTAGGGTATCTGATTGGCTTAAAAGTACAAGAAAACACTTCAAAAGTGACGTTTCTGAAGAATTTTAACAGTTTTCTTGTATCTACGAACGCCAGAATGCATAAAATTTACCTAAACGTCTCCTTTTCCTATTCTGAGTCGATTCTGCATGCTTTAAGTGTGTTTGGTGGCTCAGAACCATCAAAAAACGTTGAAATATAGTTCAAATTCAATAAAAATCGACAAAAATACAGTTTCTAGCTAAAATTTGATGGTTTCGTTGCACTTTCCGAGCCCGTAGGGTATCTGATTGGCTTAAAAGTACAAGAAAACACTTCAAAAGTGACGTTTCTGAAGAATTTTAACAGTTTTCTTGTATCTACGAACGCCAGAATGCATAAAATTGACCTAAACGTCTCCTTTTCCTATTCTGAGTCGATTCTGAATGCTTTAAGTGTGTTTGGTGGCTCAGAACCATCAAAAAACTTTGAAATATAGTTCAAATTCAATCAAAATCGACAAAAATACAGTTTCTAGCTAAAATTTGATGGTTTCGTTGCACTTTCCGAGCCCGTTGGGTATCTGATTGGCTTAAAAGTACAAGAAAACACTTCAAAAGTGACGTTTCTGAAGAATTTTAACAGTTTTCTTGTATCTACGAACGCCAGAATGCATAAAATTGACCTAAACGTCTCCTTTTCCTATTCTGAGTCGATTCTGCATGCTTTTAAGTGTGTTTGGTGGCTCAGAACCATCAAAAAACGTTGAAATATAGTTCAAATTCAATAAAAATCGACAAAAATACAGTTTCTAGCTAAAATTTGATGGTTTCGTTGCACTTTCCGAGCCCGTAGGGTATCTGATTGGCTTAAAAGTACAAGAAAACACTTCAAAAGTGACGTTTCTGAAGAATTTTAACAGTTTTCTTGTATCTACGAAAGCCAGAATGCATAAAATTGACCTAAACGTCTCCTTTTCCTATTCTGAGTCGATTCGGCATGCTTTAAGTGTGTTTGGTGGCTCAGAACCATCAAAAAACGTTGAAATATAGTTCAAATTCAATAAAAATCGACAAAAATACAGTTTCTAGCTAAAATTTGATGGTTTCGTTGCACTTTCCGAGCCCGTAGGGTATCTGATTGGCTTAAAAGCACAAGAAAACACTTCAAAAGTGACGTTTCTGAAGAATTTTAACAGTTTTCTTGTATCTACGAACGCCAGAATGCATAAAATTGACCTAAACGTCTCCTTTTCCTATTCTGAGTCGATTCTGCATGCTTTAAGTGTGTTTGGTGGCTCAGAACCATCAAAAAACGTTGAAATATAGTTCAAATTCAATAAAAATCGACAAAAATACAGTTTCTAGCTAAAATTTGATGGTTTCGTTGCACTTTCCGAGCCCGTAGGGTATCTGATTGGCTTAAAAGTACAAGAAAACACTTCAAAAGTGACGTTTCTGAAGAATTTTAACAGTTTTCTTGTATCTACGAACGCCAGAATGCATAAAATTGACCTAAACGTCTCCTTTTCCTATTCTGAGTCGATTCTGCATGCTTTAAGTGTGTTTGGTGGCTCAGAACCATCAAAAAACGTTGAAATATAGTTCAAATTCAATAAAAATCGACAAAAATACTGTTTCTAGCTAAAATTTGATGGTTTCGTTGCACTTTCCGAGCCCGTAGGGTATCTGATTGGCTTAAAAGTACAAGAAAACACTTCAAAAGTGACGTTTCTGAAGAATTTTAACAGTTTTCTTGTATCTACGAACGCCAGAATGCATAAAATTGACCTAAACGTCTCCTTTTCCTATTCTGAGTCGATTCTGCATGCTTTAAGTGTGTTTGGTGGCTCAGAACCATCAAAAAACGTTGAAATATAGTTCAAATTCAATAAAAATCGACAAAAATTCAGTTTCTAGCTAAAATTTGATGGTTTCGTTGCACTTTCCGAGCCCGTAGGGTATCTGATTGGCTTAAAAGTACAAGAAAACACTTCAAAAGTGACGTTTCTGAAGAATTTTAACAGTTTTCTTGTATCTACGAACGCCAGAATGCATAAAATTGACCTAAACTTCTCCTTTTCCTATTCTGAGTCGATTCTGCATGCTTTAAGTGTGTTTGGTGGCTCAGAACCATCAAAAAACGTTGAAATATAGTTCAAATTCAATAAAAATCGACAAAAATACAGTTTCTAGCTAAAATTTGATGTTTTCGTTGCACTTTCCGAGCCCGTAGGGTATCTGATTGGCTTAAAAGGACAAGAAAACACTTCAAAAGTGACGTTTCTGAAGAATTTTAACAGTTTTCTTGTATCTACGAACGCCAGAATGCATAAAATTGACCTAAACGTCTCCTTTTCCTATTCTGAGTCGATTCTGCATGCTTTAAGTGTGTTTGGTGGCTCAGAACCATCAAAAAACGTTGAAATATAGTTCAAATTCAATAAAAATCGACAAAAATACAGTTTCTAGCTAAAATTTGATGGTTTCGTTGCACTTTCCGAGCCCGTAGGGTATCTGATTGGCTTAAAAGTACAAGAAAACACTTCAAAAGTGACGTTTCTGAAGAATTTTAACAGTTTTCTTGTATCTACGAACGCCAGAATGCATAAAATTGACCTAAACGTCTCCTTTTCCTATTCTGAGTCGATTCTGCATGCTTTAAGTGTGTTTGGTGGCTCAGAACCATCAAAAAACGTTGAAATATAGTTCAAATTCAATAAAAATCGACAAAAATACAGTTTCTAGCTAAAATTTGATGGTTTCGTTGCACTTTCCGAGCCCGTAGGGTATCTGATTGGCTTAAAAGTACAAGACAACACTTCAAAAGTGACGTCTCTGAAGAATTTTAACAGTTTTCTTGTATCTACGAACGCCAGAATGCATAAAATTGACCTAAACGTCTCCTTTTCCTATTCTGAGTCGATTCTGCATGCTTTAAGTGTGTTTGGTGGCTCAGAACCATCAAAAAACGTTGAAATATAGTTCAAATTCAATAAAAATCGACAAAAATACAGTTTCTAGCTAAAATTTGATGGTTTCGTTGCACTTTCCGAGCCCGTAGGGTATCTGATTGGTTTAAAAGTACAAGAAAACACTTCAAAAGTGACGTTTCTGAAGAATTTTAACAGTTTTCTTGTATCTACGAACGCCAGAATGCATAAAATTGACCTAAACGTCTCCTTTTCCTATTCTGAGTCGATTCTGCATGCTTTAAGTGTGTTTGGTGGCTCAGAACCATCAAAAAACGTTGAAATATAGTTCAAATTCAATAAAAATCGACAAAAATACAGTTTCTAGCTAAAATTTCATGGTTTCGTTGCACTTTCCGAGCCCGTAGGGTATCTGATTGGCTTAAAAGTACAAGAAAACACTTCAAAAGTGACGTTTCTGAAGAATTTTAACAGTTTTCTTGTATCTACGAACGCCAGAATGCATAAAATTGACCTAAACGTCTCCTTTTCCTATTCTGAGTCGATTCTGCATGCTTTAAGTGTGTTTGGTGGCTCAGAACCATCAAAAAACGTTGAAATATAGTTCAAATTCAATAAAAATCGACAAAAATACAGTTTCTAGCTAAAATTTGATGGTTTCGTTGCACTTTCCGAGCCCGTAGGGTATCTGATTGGCTTAAAAGTACAAGAAAACACTTCAAAAGTGACGTTTCTGAAGAATTTTAACAGTTTTCTTGTATCTACGAACGCCAGAATGCATAAAATTGACCTAAACGTCTCCTTTTCCTATTCTGAGTCGATTCTGCATGCTTTAAGTGTGTTTGGTGGCTCAGAACCATCAAAAAACGTTGAAATATAGTTCAAATTCAATAAAAATCGACAAAAATACAGTTTCTAGCTAAAATTTGATGGTTTCGTTGCACTTTCCGAGCCCGTAGGGTATCTGATTGGCTTAAAAGTACAAGAAAACACTTCAAAAGTGACGTTTCTGAAGAATTTTAACAGTTTTCTTGTATCTACGAACGCCAGAATGCATAAAATTGACCTAAACGTCTCCTTTTCCTATTCTGAGTCGATTCTGCATGCTTTAAGTGTGTTTGGTGGCTCAGAACCATCAAAAAACGTTGAAATATAGTTCAAATTCAATAAAAATCGACAAAAATACAGTTTCTAGCTAAAATTTGATGGTTTCGTTGCACTTTCCGAGCCCGTAGGGTATCTGATTGGCTTAAAAGTACAAGAAAACACTTCAAAAGTGACGTTTCTGAAGAATTTTAACAGTTTTCTTGTATCTACGAACGCCAGAATGCATAAAATTGACCTAAACGTCTCCTTTTCCTATTCTGAGTCGATTCTGCATGCTTTAAGTGTGTTTGGTGGCTCAGAACCATCAAAAAACGTTGAAATATAGTTCAAATTCAATAAAAATCGACAAAAATACAGCTTCTAGCTAAAATTTGATGGTTTCGTTGCACTTTCCGAGCCCGTAGGGTATCTGATTGGCTTAAAAGTACAAGAAAACACTTCAAAAGTGACGTTTCTGAAGAATTTTAACAGTTTTCTTGTATCTACGAACGCCAGAATGCATAAAATTGACCTAAACGTCTCCTTTTCCTATTCTAAGTCGATTCTGCATGCTTTAAGTGTGTTTGGTGGCTCAGAACCATCAAAAAACGTTGAAATATAGTTCAAATTCAATAAAAATCGACAAAAATACAGTTTCTAGCTAAAATTTGATGGTTTCGTTGCACTTTCCGAGCCCGTAGGGTATCTGATTGGCTTAAAAGTACAAGAAAACACTTCAAAAGTGACGTTTCTGAAGAATTTTAACAGTTTTCTTGTATCTACGAACGCCAGAATGCATAAAATTGACCTAAACGTCTCCTTTTCCTATTCTGAGTCGATTCTGCATGCTTTAAGTGTGTTTGGTGGCTCAGAACCATCAAAAAACGTTTAAATATAGTTCAAATTCAATAAAAATCGACAAAAATACAGTTTCTAGCTAAAATTTGATGGTTTCGTTGCACTTTCCGAGCCCGTAGGGTATCTGATTGGCTTAAAAGTACAAGAGAACACTTCAAAAGTGACGTTTCTGAAGAATTTTAACAGTTTTCTTGTATCTACGAACGCCAGAATGCATAAAATTGACCTAAACGTCTCCTTTTCCTATTCTGAGTCGATTCTGCATGCTTTAAGTGTGTTTGGTGGTTCAGAACCATCAAAAAACGTTGAAATATAGTTCAAATTCAATAAAAATCGACAAAAATACAGTTTCTAGCTAAAATTTGATGGTTTCGTTGCACTTTCCGAGCCCGTAGGGTATCTGATTGGCTTAAAAGTACAAGAAAACACTTCAAAAGTGACGTTTCTGAAGAATTTTAAAAGTTTTCTTGTATCTACGAACGCCAGAATGCATAAAATTGACCTAAACGTCTCCTTTTCCTATTCTGAGTCGATTCTGCATGCTTTAAGTGTGTTTGGTGGCTCAGAACCATCAGAAAACGTTGAAATATAGTTCAAATTCAATAAAAATCGACAAAAATACAGTTTCTAGCTAAAATTTGATGGTTTCGTTGCACTTTCCGAGCCCGTAGAGTATCTGATTGGCTTAAAAGTACAAGAAAACACTTCAAAAGTGACGTTTTTGAAGAATTTTAACAGTTTTCTTGTATCTACGAACGCCAGAATGCATAAAATTGACCTAAACGTCTCCTTTTCCTATTTTGAGTCGATTCTGCATGCTTTAAGTGTGTTTGGTGGCTCAGAACCATCAAAAAAACGTTGAAATATAGTTCAAATTCAATAAAAATCGACAAAAATACAGTTTCTAGCTAAAATTTGATGGTTTCGTTGCACTTTCCGAGCCCGTAGGGTATCTGATTGGCTTAAAAGTACAAGAAAACACTTCAAAAGTGACGTTTCTGAAGAATTTTAACAGTTTTCTTGTATCTACGAACGCCAGAATGCATAAAATTGACCTAAACGTCTCCTTTTCCTATTCTGAGTCGATTCTGCATGCTTTAAGTGTGTTTGGTGGCTCAGAACCATCAAAAAACGTTGAAATATAGTTCAAATTCAATAAAAATCGACAAAAATACAGTTTCTAGCTAAAATTTGATGGTTTCGTTGCACTTTCCGAGCCCGTAGGGTATCTGATTGGCTTAAAAGTACAAGAAAACACTTCAAAAGTGACGTTTCTGAAGAATTTTAACAGTTTTCTTGTATCTACGAACGCCAGAATGCATAAAATTGACCTAAACGTCTCCTTTTCCTATTCTGAGTCGATTCTGCATGCTTTAAGTGTGTTTGGTGGCTCAGAACCATCAAAAAACGTTGAAATATAGTTCAAATTCAATAAAAATCGACAAAAATACAGTTTCTAGCTAAAATTTCATGGTTTCGTTGCACTTTCCGAGCCCGTAGGGTATCTGATTGGCTTAAAAGTACAAGAAAACACTTCAAAAGTGACGTTTCTGAAGAATTTTAACAGTTTTCTTGTATCTACGAACGCCAGAATGCATAAAATTGACCTAAACGTCTCCTTTTCCTATTCTGAGTCGATTCTGCATGCTTTAAGTGTGTTTGGTGGCTCAGAACCATCAAAAAACGTTGAAATATAGTTCAAATTCAATAAAAATCGACAAAAATACAGTTTCTAGCTAAAATTTGATGGTTTCGTTGCACTTTCCGAGCCCGTAGGGTATCTGATTGGCTTAAAAGTACAAGAAAACACTTCAAAAGTGACGTTTCTGAAGAATTTTAACAGTTTTCTTGTATCTACGAACGCCAGAATGCATAAAATTGACCTAAACGTCTCCTTTTCCTATTCTGAGTCGATTCTGCATGCTTTAAGTGTGTTTGGTGGCTCAGAACCATCAAAAAACGTTGAAATATAGTTCAAATTCAATAAAAATCGACAAAAATACAGTTTCTAGCTAAAATTTGATGGTTTCGTTGCACTTTCCGAGCCCGTAGGGTATCTGATTGGCTTAAAAGTACAAGAAAACACTTCAAAAGTGACGTTTCTGAAGAATTTTAACAGTTTTCTTGTATCTACGAACGCCAGAATGCATAAAATTGACCTAAACGTCTCCTTTTCCTATTCTGAGTCGATTCTGCATGCTTTAAGTGTGTTTGGTGGCTCAGAACCATCAAAAAACGTTGAAATATAGTTCAAATTCAATAAAAATCGACAAAAATACAGCTTCTAGCTAAAATTTGATGGTTTCGTTGCACTTTCCGAGCCCGTAGGGTATCTGATTGGCTTAAAAGTACAAGAAAACACTTCAAAAGTGACGTTTCTGAAGAATTTTAACAGTTTTCTTGTATCTACGAACGCCAGAATGCATAAAATTGACCTAAACGTCTCCTTTTCCTATTCTGAGTCGATTCTGCATGCTTTAAGTGTGTTTGGTGGCTCAGAACCATCAAAAAACGTTTAAATATAGTTCAAATTCAATAAAAATCGACAAAAATACAGTTTCTAGCTAAAATTTGATGGTTTCGTTGCACTTTCCGAGCCCGTAGGGTATCTGATTGGCTTAAAAGTACAAGAAAACACTTCAAAAGTGACGTTTCTGAAGAATTTTAACAGTTTTCTTGTATCTACGAACGCCAGAATGCATAAAATTGACCTAAACGTCTCCTTTTCCTATTCTGAGTCGATTCTGCATGCTTTAAGTGTGTTTGGTGGCTCAGAACCATCAAAAAACGTTGAAATATAGTTCAAATTCAATAAAAATCGACAAAAATACAGTTTCTAGCTAAAATTTGATGGTTTCGTTGCACTTTCCGAGCCCGTAGGGTATCTGATTGGCTTAAAAGTACAAGAAAACACTTCAAAAGTGACGTTTCTGAAGAATTTTAACAGTTTTCTTGTATCTACGAACGCCAGAATGCATAAAATTGACCTAAACGTCTCCTTTTCCTATTCTGAGTCGATTCTGCATGCTTTAAGTGTGTTTGGTGGCTCAGAACCATCAAAAAACGTTGAAATATAGTTCAAATTCAATAAAAATCGACAAAAATACAGTTTCTAGCTAAAATTTGATGGTTTCGTTGCACTTTCCGAGCCCGTAGGGTATCTGAT
The DNA here is from genome assembly GCF_036711695.1 of Zophobas morio. Lineage (NCBI taxonomy): Eukaryota > Metazoa > Arthropoda > Insecta > Coleoptera > Tenebrionidae > Zophobas > Zophobas morio. The sequence goes on from NW_026972661.1 coordinate 58,809, forward strand.
TGGCTTAAAAGTACAAGAAAACACTTCAAAAGTGACGTTTCTGAAGAATTTTAACAGTTTTCTTGTATCTACGAACGCCAGAATGCATAAAATTGACCTAAACGTCTCCTTTTCCTATTCTGAGTCGATTCTGCATGCTTTAAGTGTGTTTGGTGGCTCAGAACCATCAGAAAACGTTGAAATATAGTTCAAATTCAATAAAAATCGACAAAAATACAGTTTCTAGCTAAAATTTGATGGTTTCGTTGCACTTTCCGAGCCCGTAGAGTATCTGATTGGCTTAAAAGTACAAGAAAACACTTCAAAAGTGACGTTTTTGAAGAATTTTAACAGTTTTCTTGTATCTACGAACGCCAGAATGCATAAAATTGACCTAAACGTCTCCTTTTCCTATTCTGAGTCGATTCTGCATGCTTTAAGTGTGTTTGGTGGCTCAGAACCATCAAAAAACGTTGAAATATAGTTCAAATTCAATAAAAATCGACAAAAATACAGTTTCTAGCTAAAATTTGATGGTTTCGTTGCACTTTCCGAGCCCGTAGGGTATCTGATTGGCTTAAAAGTACAAGAAAACACTTCAAAAGTGACGTTTCTGAAGAATTTTAACAGTTTTCTTGTATCTACGAACGCCAGAATGCATAAAATTGACCTAAACGTCTCCTTTTCCTATTCTGAGTCGATTCTGCATGCTTTAAGTGTGTTTGGTGGCTCAGAACCATCAAAAAACGTTGAAATATAGTTCAAATTCAATAAAAATCGACAAAAATACAGTTTCTAGCTAAAATTTGATGGTTTCGTTGCACTTTCCGAGCCCGTAGGGTATCTGATTGGCTTAAAAGTACAAGAAAACACTTCAAAAGTGACGTTTCTGAAGAATTTTAACAGTTTTCATGTATCTACGAACGCCAGAATGCATAAAATTGACCTAAACGTCTATTTTTCCTATTCTGAGTCGATTCTGCATGCTTTAAGTGTGTTTGGTGGCTCAGAACCATCAAAAAACGTTGAAATATAGTTCAAATTCAATAAAAATCGACAAAAATACAGCTTCTAGCTAAAATTTGATGGTTTCGTTGCACTTTCCGAGCCCGTAGGGTATCTGATTGGCTTAAAAGTACAAGAAAACACTTCAAAAGTGACGTTTCTGAAGAATTTTAACAGTTTTCTTGTATCTACGAACGCCAGAATGCATAAAATTGACCTAAACGTCTCCTTTTCCTATTCTGAGTCGATTCTGCATGCTTTAAGTGTGTTTGGTGGCTCAGAACCATCAAAAAACGTTGAAATATAGTTCAAATTCAATAAAAATCGACAAAAATACAGTTTCTAGCTAAAATTTGATAGTTTCGTTGCACTTTCCGAGCCCGTAGGGTACCTGATTGGCTTAAAAGTACAAGAAAACACTTCAAAAGTGACGTTTCTGAAGAATTTTAACAGTTTTCTTGTATCTACGAACGCCAGAATGCATAAAATTGACCTAAACGTCTCCTTTTCCTATTCTGAGTCGATTCTGCATGCTTTAAGTGTGTTTGGTGGCTCAGAACCATCAAAAAACGTTGAAATATAGTTCAAATTCAATAAAAATCGACAAAAATACAGTTTCTAGCTAAAATTTGATGGTTTCGTTGCACTTTCCGAGCCCGTAGGGAATCTGATTGGCTTAAAAGTACAAGAAAACACTTCAAAAGTGACGTTTCTGAAGAATTTTAACAGTTTTCTTGTATCTACGAACGCCAGAATGCATAAAATTGACCTAAACGTCTCCTTTTCCTATTCTGAGTCGATTCTGCATGCTTTAAGTGTGTTTGGTGGCTCAGAACCATCAAAAAACGTTGAAATATAGTTCAAATTCAATAAAAATCGACAAAAATACAGTTTCTAGCTAAAATTTGATGGTTTCGTTGCACTTTCCGAGCCCGTAGGGTATCTGATTGGCTTAAAAGTACAAGAAAACACTTCAAAAGTGACGTTTCTGAAGAATTTTAACAGTTTTCTTGTATCTACGAACGCCAGAATGCATAAAATTGACCTAAACGTCTCCTTTTCCTATTCTGAGTCGATTCTGCATGCTTTAAGTGTGTTTGGTGGCTCAGAACCATCAAAAAACGTTGAAATATAGTTCAAATTCAATAAAAATCGACAAAAATACAGTTTCTAGCTAAAATTTGATGGTTTCGTTGCACTTTCCGAGCCCGTAGGGTATCTGATTGGCTTAAAAGTACAAGAAAACACTTCAAAAGTGACGTTTCTGAAGAATTTTAACAGTTTTCTTGTATCTGCGAACGCCAGAATGCATAAAATTGACCTAAACGTCTCCTTTTCCTATTCTGAGTCGATTCTGCATGCTTTAAGTGTGTTTGGTGGCTCAGAACCATCAAAAAACGTTGAAATATAGTTCAAATTCAATAAAAATCGACAAAAATACAGTTTCTAGCTAAAATTTGATGGTTTCGTTGCACTTTCCGAGCCCGTAGGGTATCTGATTGGCTTAAAAGTACAAGAAAACACTTCAAAAGTGACGTTTCTGAAGAATTTTAACAGTTTTCTTGTATCTACGAACGCCAGAATGCATAAAATTGACCTAAACGTCTCCTTTTCCTATTCTGAGTCGATTCTGCATGCTTTAAGTGTGTTTGGTGGCTCAGAACCATCAAAAAACGTTGAAATATAGTTCAAATTCAATAAAAATCGACAAAAATACAGTTTCTAGCTAAAATTTGATGGTTTCGTTGCACTTTCCGAGCCCGTTGGGTATCTGATTGGCTTAAAAGTACAAGAAAACACTTCAAAAGTGACGTTTCTGAAGAATTTTAACAGTTTTCTTGTATATACGAACGCCAGAATGCATAAAATTGACCTAAACGTCTCCTTTTCCTATTCTGAGTAGATTCTGCATGCTTTAAGTGTGTTTGGTGGCTCAGAACCATCAAAAAACGTTGAAATATAGTTCAAATTCAATAAAAATCGACAAAAATACAGTTTCTAGCTAAAATTTGATGGTTTCGTTGCACTTTCCGAGCCCGTAGGGTATCTGATTGGCTTAAAAGTACAAGAAAACACTTCAAAAGTGACGTTTCTGAAGAATTTTAACAGTTTTCTTGTATCTACGAACGCCAGAATGCATAAAATTGACCTAAACGTCTCCTTTTCCTATTCTGAGTCGATTCTGCATGCTTTAAGTGTGTTTGGTGGCTCAGAA